>NC_138293.1:66537500-66660000 GCF_965601325.2 Salmo salar | reverse complement strand
AATAAATGTTTTGTCGTACCCGTGATATACGGTCTGATATTCCACTGCTGTCAGACAATCAGCATTCAGGGCTTGAACAACCCAGTTTATAAT
This sequence comes from Salmo salar, assembly GCF_965601325.2. NCBI lineage: Eukaryota > Metazoa > Chordata > Actinopteri > Salmoniformes > Salmonidae > Salmo > Salmo salar. The sequence continues at coordinate 66,659,907 of NC_138293.1, read as the reverse complement.
CAAAACTAACACCCTCGCCGTCTCACAATCTCACAACATTGATGAGGAAACCTGACTCTGGCCATATTGCATTAATACGTCGATTTTTCCCGCTGAAGCCCAGACCGAGCCGACACTTTTCCAGCTTAAGTAGATGATGACAGATGAGCGGAGTGTGTTGCCATATATTGGATTTCTTATTGAATAATATGATGGGAGACACGGTGTCAAACAGAGCTGCATACACTGAGACTATGACTGAGGTTTCCACATGATGAAGACTGTAAGTAGTTTCATTTGTGAACCCACTTTCAGCCTCCAGGCCTGCCAGATTGACTCACTGGGTAATGCCTGGAGATTTAGTATGATGTGAGTCATGCCATTAAATCCATGGCAAACAAAAGTCAAAGCTAATCTAGGGCAGCAGATAGAACAGTCACTGCAACACACACACACCAGGAAGACTGGTTTGTTAATGAGAAGAGAGCAGTTGACACATGGGACAGAGTTCATTGTGAGGAGGGCAGGCCGAGCAGAGCAGTCATCCCTCCAAGGAATTATGGGAACTTCCCTCGCTAGGAATTAGGGGTGGCCTATGGAAAATCTAAGAGACGGGCCACATTAGATCCCTGTTAGAACCAAGCCTGTTCAGCCTCAGATCCCTACTACGCTACCCCATGAGCGGGAGGTGTGTGTGTGTGTGTGTGTGTGTGTGTGCGCGCGTGTGTGTGTGTGTGTGTGTGTGTGTGTGTGTGTGTGTGTGTGTGTGTGTGTGTGTGTGTGTGTGTGTGTGTGTGTGTGTGTGTGTGTGTGTGTGTGTGTGTGTGTGTGTGTGTGTGTGTGTGTGTGTGTGTGTGTGTGTGTGTGAGTGTGAGTGAGTGAGACTAACAAGCTGTGGTGGTATATAAATGTTTTGTGACCATGGCTCGAGCTGTAATGCTGGAAAACATTCAGTGTTTATCTTGAAAGTCAGAGTTTGGCAACAGTGCAACTGTCCTGAGGAATGCTCCATAAAGTGACGAACATCGCTGCTAGCTAACACAAAAGAAAGCTGGCTTAAATTAAAGGCTCACACGAACCCCTCTTCCAGGGCTATCAGTGACCATGTTAAATTGAAGTAGATTGGTTGAGATGGTTCTGATAGTTTTACGACTCCATGGTGAAACTATGACAGCAATGCTATAATGCTAATACGCTGTGGGTCTGTGTGGGTGTTGGTAACTTGCTGGAGGGTTTGTCTTCTTTCTGTTGCATAGGAGGCATTGGTGCTGACAATAACTTATTAGGCCGCTGGTGTGACTCATTGAGAAACTGGTTCAAAGGGCAGAAGAGTACACTAATAGAGATAAACTCTGGTCCTTTTTATTATTACACTAACAAACACACACCTACAGGTGCATGCACAAACACACAGACATAGAAACACACAAGTCACACACACACACACACACACAAACTCATATGCAGTTGCTCAAGAGACTCTATATACGTATAAGGTTACACATGCTTGCCTCTACGTGCATGTGCATCCACAGCCAACAGAACAACGGTGTGGCTGATTCATTGTCTCAATGTGCATACTGTTCAATCTGAACTATTGTAATCAGTTGGACTGTTACAAACCAGTCCACTTATCCTCTACAGTCTTCAGCTGATTACTTGAGCCAGGGAATTGCTAGTTACCTAATCATGTGCAGTGTTGACCCCTTAGCTCAAATAACACAGTTGAACTATAGGGTTCCATCTTTGAGAAACAGATCTACCCTATAGGGATAGACAGGGTGAAGTGTGTAACTCAATGCAATGGACAGGCAGGGGGAAGAGATTGTTCATTAGCTTTCAACCTCCTGAAACCCATCTGGAGGAGAATTGATTTAACGGCCATGGGTGAAATATAGCTCCTTCCCTGGCCTTCGGACCACACTCACCCCTTAACACCCTGCTCCCTCTCCCACCAAAAGGCCTTGAATTCCAGGAAAAGTTGGAGTGAAGTTCTGGTCCGGGCTCTATAAATCAGTGCTACACTCCTCTCTCCTCCTTGTTTCAGAGGAACCAGGAGTGAAACATCACCACTCCCTCCACTCCTTAACCCCAACCTAACCAGGTGTCTGTTCAGCTTTGATTCAGACACTCTAACCAAAGATGGTGGATAAATGAAGATAGTTCACTCAGGCTGTTTACCATTGGAAAAAATGGTCAGTACTGGTCTACTTAAAAAAAAAAGATTTAACATTTATTTAACTAGGCAAGTCAGTTAAGAACAAATTCTTATTTACAATGACGACCTACCCCGGCCAAACCCAGACGACGCTGGGACAATTGTGCACTGCCCTATGGGACTCCCAATCACAGCCGGATGTGATACAGCCTGAATTCAAACAAGGGACTGTAGTGACACCTCTTGCACAGAGACGCAGTGCCTTAGACCGCGCCACTCGGGCGCTTAAGGTTTGGCTCTCCCATAGACACCAATGCAATAGCAGCTGGGTCTGGTCTACCTAGTTCATTGACTCACATTGAAACAGAAAAATTGAGGGAGTGGGATGTCTCGCTTCCTGTTCTGTCTCTGCTCTAACCACAATGTCACGTATTTCAAAGAGCAGGAAATGGGTGAGTCAGGCGCAGGAGACGAAAGGTCCGTAGAATATATGTTTAATAAAGTCCAGAGTGAATACAGCGACTAGGCAGGGTGCAAACCACAAACAAGAGGGAGAACAGCTCCAAACTCAAAAATACACGGGGCGCAGCCCGGCAACCCTACGGCCTATCAAAATAGTCGTGTACATAAACACCTAGGAAAAATCATCCAGCCCATATACCTCGACGTAACACAAAACAATCCCGCACAAATCCCAAACAAGAAACGGACAAACTAAATACCCTCCCACTAATTACAAACAAGGAACAGTTGTGTACTAAACAGACATAACCAACAGACACATGAAACATGGATCGGTGGCAGCTAGTAGGCCGGCGACGACGACCGCCGAGCGCCGCTCGACCGGGGAGTGGCGCCACTTTCTGTGGACGTTGTGACAGTACCCCCCCCGATGCGCGGCTCCCGCAGCGCGCCAACGCCGGCCTCGGGGACAACCCGGAGGACGAGGAGCAGGCCGATCCGGTGGAGGCTGTGGAATCTCTGCAACAGGGCTGGATCCAGAATGTCCCCCCACCGGAACCCAGCACCTCTCCTCCGGACCGTACCCCTCCCAGTCCACGAGGTACTGCAGGCCCCCTACCCGACGTCGGAAGTCCAAGATGGACCGGACTGTGTACGCCGGGGCCCCCCCGATGTCCAGGGGGGGCGGAGGGACCTCCCGCACCTCAGCGTCCTGTAGAGGACCAGCTACCACAGGCCTGAGGAGAGACACATGAAACGAGGGGTTAATACTAGCCTTGATAAGTTCCTTTCCTGAGGATGGCGCATCTCTCACAGTTCTGGGTGACTTTAACCTCCCCACGTCTACCTTCGACTCATTCCTCTCTGCCTCCTTCTTTCCACTCCTCTCCTCTTTCGACGTCACCCTCTCACCTTCCCCCCCTACTCACAAGGCAGGCAATACGCTTGACCTCATCTTTACTAGATGCTGTTCTTCCACTAATCTCATTGCAACTCCCCTCCAAATCTCCGACCACTACCTTGTATCCTTTTCCCTCTTGCCCTCATCCAACACTTCTCACTCTGCCCCTACTCGGATGGTATTGCGCCGTCCCAACCTTCGCTCTCTCTCTCCCGCTACTCTCTCCTCTTCCATCGTATCATCTCTTCCCTCTGCTCAAACCTTCTCCAACCTATCTCCTGATTCTGCCTCCTCAACCCTCCTCTCCTCCCTTTCTGCATCCTTTGATTTTCTCTGTCCCCTATCCTCCAGGCCGGCTCGGTCCTCCCCTCCTGCTCCGTGGCTCGACGACTCACTACGAGCTCACAGAACAAGGCTCAGGGCAGCCGAGCGGAAATGGAGGAAAACTCGCCTCCCTGCGGACCTGGCATCCTTTCACTCACTCCTCTCTACATTCTCCTCTTCTGTCTCTGCTGCTAAAGCCACTTTCTACCACTCTAAATTCCAAGCATCTGCCTCTAACCCTAGGAAGCTCTTTGCTACCTTCTCCTCCCTCCTGAATCCTCCTCCCCCCCCCCCCCCCCCCCCTCCTCCCTCTCTGCGGATGACTTCGTCAACCATTTTGAAAAGAAGGTTGACGATATCCGATCCTCGTTTGCTAAGTCAAACGACACTGCTGGTCCTGCTCACACTGCCCTACCCTGTGCTTTGACCTCTTTCTCCCCTCTCTCTCCAGATGAAATCTCGCGTCTTGTGACGGCCGGCCGCCCAACAACCTGCCCACTTGACCCTATCCCCTCCTCTCTTCTCCAGACCATTTCCGGAGACCTTCTCCCCTTCCTCACCTCGCTCATCAACTCACCCTTGACCGCTGGCTACGTCCCTTCCGTCTTCAAGAGAGCGAGAGTTGCACCCCTTCTGAAAAAACCTACACTCGATCCCTCCGATGTCAACAACTACAGACCAGTATCCCTTCTTTCTTTTCTCTCCAAAACTCTTGAACGTGCCGTCCTTGGCCAGCTCTCCTGCTATCTCTCTCAGAATGACCTTCTTGATCCTAATCAGTCAGGTTTCAAGACTGGGCATTCAACTGAGACTGCTCTTCTCTGTGTCACGGAGGCTCTCCGCACTGCTAAAGCTAACTCTCTCTCCTCTGCTCTCATCCTTCTAGACCTATCTGCTGCCTTTGATACTGTGAACCATCAGATCCTCCTCTCCACCCTCTCCGAGTTGGGCATCTCCGGCGCGGCCCACGCTTGGATTGCGTCCTACCTGACAGGTCGCTCCTACCAGGTGGCGTGGCGAGAATCTGTCTCCGCACCATGCGCTCTCACCACTGGTGTCCCCCAGGGCTCTGTTCTAGGCCCTCTCCTATTCTCGCTATACACCAAGTCACTTGGCTCTGTCATATCCTCACATGGTCTCTCCTATCATTGCTATGCAGACGACACACAATTAATCTTCTCCTTTCCCCCTTCTGATAACCAGGCGGCGAATCGCATCTCTGCATGTCTGTCAGACATATCAGTGTGGATGACGGATCACCAGCTCAAGCTGAACCTCGGCAAGACGGAGCTGCTCTTCCTCCCGGGGAAGGACTGCCCGTTCCATGATCTCGCCATCACGGTTGACAACTCCCTTGTGTCCTCCTCCCAGAGTGCTAAGAACCTTGGCGTGATCCTGGACAACACCCTGTCGTTCTCCACTAACATCAAGGCGGTGACCCGATCCTGTAGGTTCATGCTCTACAACATTCGCAGAGTACGACCCTGCCTCACACAGGAAGCGGCGCAGGTCCTAATCCAGGCACTTGTCATCTCCCGTCTGGATTACTGCAACTCGCTGTCGGCTGGGCTCCCTGCCTGTGCCATTAAACCCCTACAACTCATCCAGAACGCCGCAGCCCGTCTGGTGTTCAACCTTCCCAAGTTCTCTCACGTCACCCCGCTCCTCCGCTCTCTCCACTGGCTTCCAGTTGAAGCTCGCATCCGCTACAAGACCATGGTGATTGCCTACGGAGCTGTGAAGGGAACGGCACCTCCATACCTTCAGGCTCTGATCAGGCCCTACACCCAAACAAGGGCACTGCGTTCATCCACCACTGGCCTGCTGGCCCCCCTACCTCTGAGGAAGCACAGTTCCCGCTCAGCCCAGTCAAAACTGTTCTCTGCTCTGGCACCCCAATGGTGGAACAAGCTCCCTCACGACGCCAGGACAGCGGAGTCAATCACCACCTTCCGGAGACACCTGAAACCCCACCTCTTTAAGGAATACCTAGGATAGGATAAAGTAATCCTTCTAATCCCCCCCCCCCCCCCCCCTTAAAAGATTTAGATGCACTATTGTAAAGTGGTTGTTCCACTGGATATCATAAGGTGAATGCACCATTTTGTAAGTCGCTCTGGATAAGAGCGTCTGCTAAATGACTTAAATGTAAATGTAAATACGGTAATATGAAGGAAGTTGTAACCTATAACACACCTCGTTTATTCTCCTCAGGACTTTGAACGGCCCCACAAATCGCATACCCAGCTTCCGGCAGGGCAGGCGGAGGGACAGGTTCTGGGTCGAGAGCCAGACTCTGTCCCCCGGTTTGTACACGGGGGCCTCACTGCGGCGGCGGTCAGCGCTCTCCTTGTGCCATCCTACAGCTCGTTTAAGGCACTCCTGGATGGCACTCCAGGTCTCCTTCGAGCGCTGAACCCATTCCTCCACCGCAAGAGCTTCTATCTGGCTCTGATGCCAAGGCACCAGGACCGGCTGGTATCCTAATACCACCTGGGTGACAGGTTAGTAGAGAAATGACGCAGAGAGTTCTGCGCCATCTCGGCCCATGGCAAAAACTTCACCCACTCCCCTGGCCAGGCCTGGCAATAGGACCGCAGAAACCTGCCCACATCCTGGTTAATACGTTCCACCTGCCCATTACTCTCGGGTGAAAACCCGAAGTCAAACTGACCGAGACCCCCAGCCTCTCCATAAACGTCCTCCACACCCTGGACGTGAACTGGGGACCCCGATCAGAGACGATGTCCTCGGGCACCCCGTAGTGCCGGAAGACATGCGTAAACAGGGCCTCCGCGGTCTGTAGGGCCGTAGGAAGACCGGGCAAAGGGATCAGACGGAAGGACTTAGAGAACCGATCCACAACGACGAGGATCGTGGTGTTCCCCTGAGAAGGCGGGAGATCTGTAAGGAAATCCACCGACAGGTGGGACCATGGTCGCTGTGGAACAGGGAGGGGCTGTAGTTTCCCTTGCGGCAGTTGCCTAGGAGCCTTACACTGGGCGCACACCGAACAGGAAAAGACATAGTGCCTGACATCCTTAACCAAGGTGGGCCACCAGTACTTCCCTCTCAGGGCCCGCACTGTCCATTTCACACCAGGATGACCCGAGGAGGGTAGAGTGTGCGACCACCGGATCAGACGATCACGAACACCGAGCAGGATGTACTTCCGACCAGCGGGACACTGAGGTCGAATAGGTTCTGACTGCCCTGCCTGCTCGATGTCCGCATCCACCTCCCAAACCACTGGTGCCACCAGACAGGAGGCAGGGAGGATGGGAGTAGGATCGATGGTCCGCTCCTTGGTGTCGTGGAGACGTGACAGTGCGTCAGCCTTCCGGTTCCGGGAACCTGGAATGTAAGACAGGTGAATTGGAACCTCGTAAAAAACATGGCCCACCTGGCTTGACGAGGGTTAAGTCTCCTTGCTGCCCGGATGTACTCCAGGTTACGGTGATCAGTCCAAATGAGGAAAGGGTGACGTGCCCCCTCAAGCCAATGTCTCCACACCTTCAGGGCCTCGACCACAGCCAACAACTCCTGGTCCCACACATCATAGTTGCGCTCCGCCGGACTCAGCTTCTTAGAAAAGTACGCACAGGGGCGAAGCTTCGGAGGCACGCCCGAGCGCTGCGACAGCACTGCTCCTACCCCAGCCTCGGACACGTCCACCTGCCCTATGAATGGCAAAGAGGGGTCCGGATGAGCCAGCACGGGGGCGTCGGTAAACAAAGCCTGCAGACGACTAAAGGCTCCGTCCGCCTCTGCCGACCACTGCAGCCGCACAGGCCCCCCCTTCATCAGTTGAGGTAATGGGAGCCGCTACCTGACCAAAGCCCCGGATAAACCTCCGGTAGTAATTGGCAAACCCCAAGAACCGCTGCACCTCCTTCACCATGGTTGGAGTCGGCCAATTACGCACGGCTGTAACGCGGTCACATTCCACCTCTACCCCATTGGTGGAAATGCGATATCCCAGAAAAAAGATGGCTCATTTGAAGAACTCATATTTCTCAGCCTTGACGTATAGGTCATGCTCCAGCAGCCGCCCAAGTACTTTACGCACCAGAGACACATGCTCGGCGCGTGTGGCGGAGTAGATCAAAATGTCATCGATGTATACCACCACACCCTGACCGAGCAGGTCTCGAAGAACCTCGTCTACAAAGGATTGGAAGACGGCGGGAGCATTCTTTAACCCATACGGCATGACGAGGTACTCATAATGGCCAGATGTGGTACTAAATGCGGTTTTCCACTCGTCTCCATCTTGGATACGCACCAAGTTATACGCGCTCCTGAGATCTAATTTTGTGAAGAAGCGCGCCCCGTGAAAAGACTCCACTGCCGTGGCAATGAGAGGTAGTGGGTAACTGAAACCCACCGTGATGGAATTTAGACCTCTATAGTCAATGCACGGGCGCAGACCTCCCTCCTTCTTCCTCACAAAAAAGAAGCTTGAGGAGAGGGGTGAGTTAGATGGCCGAATGTATCCCTGTCTCAAGGACTCATCAACATATGTCTCCATAGCCGCTGTCTCCTGAGACAGAGGATATACGTGACTCCTAGCAAAGGAGACTACATCTGTAGTGGTCAATCAGGGCCCGCTCATTCCACCCCGATCCGGCGGCGAAAGTCCGGAAATCCAGGGCAAAGTCCTGAGCGCTCCTCGTCTCCTGCCTCAGGTGGAATAATCGCTCACCCGCCTCGTTTGCCCTCCGGGGGATGATCGAATACTGCCCTGGATTGTAGCAGATTGTAGCAGGGTTTGTAACAGAAACCCCTTGCACCCGGCGGCCGCACCATCAAACTCCCTGGGAGCCCTGATCCGGATCCCACTCGTGTTGGGTTCGGTGGGTGCTGGTAGGGGCGCAGGGTGGTGAGTAGGCACTGGGGAGGGGGGGGGGGGAGGGAGCAACTCTCTCCCAGCTCTCCAAACGGGCCAGCACCTGATCCATGGCCGTGCCCAGTCGTTGAAGGAGGCTGGCATGTTGTGACACTTGATCTGCCATGGATGGTGCTTCGGCTCCTGCTGACTCCATCTTGTGGTGCGGGATTCTGTCACGTATTTCAAGGAGCAGGAAACGGGTGAGTCAGGCGCAGGAGACGAAAGGTCCGTAGAATATATGTTTAATAAAGTCCAGAGTGAATACAGCGACTAGGCAGGGTGCAAACCACAAACAAGAGGGAGTACAGCTCCAAACTCAAAAATACACGGGGGGCAGCCCGGCAACCCTACGGCCTATCAAAATAGTCGTGTACATAAACACCTAGGAAAAATCATCCAGCCCATATACCTCGACGTAACACAAAACAATCCCGCACAAATCCCAAACAAGAAACGGACAAACTAAATACCCTCCCACTAATTACAAACAAGGAACAGGTGCGTACTAAACAGACATAACCAACATGAAACATGGATCGGTGGCAGCTAGTAGGCCGGCGACGACGACCGCCGAGCGCCGCCCGACCGGGGAGTGGCGCCACCTTCTGTGGACGTTGTGACACACAACTGTTTCTGGTCCTGTCTGTCTGTTGCACCTTAGTTGAGTCAGAGTCATGCTGCTCCAATCAGACCCTACAGGCCTTATTAACCTATTAACGCTGCTGCGTGTTAGTCATAGTGTCCTTTATAAGCCGCAATCAACAATGGTGCCTTCCATTCATCCATCTGTGCCTGAGGTTGTTGCTATCTCTAACAGCCATATACCAGGAGGGGAAAGTGAGAAACAGTTAGGCCACAAACCAAGGAAACCATTGTTGTCATGGTGAAAATAACACAAACTATGGAGATGGTGGTCAGCGGAGATAATGAATGACCTGGGGTTAGCATGCAATATAACAGCTGTCAATAATAGCACCCACACATTTAATGGGTGACATAAGAGGCATTTGTTATGATTCATGACATGATGGAACGTCACATCAGCAATTAATTGGCCTGTAATTATAATGTGTAAAAGGAGTGTGTGTGTGTGTGTGTGTGTGTGTGTGTGTGTGTGTGTGTGTGTGTGTGTGTGTGTGTGTGTGTGTGTGTGTGTGTGTGTGTGTGTGTGTGTGTGTGTGTGTGTGTGTGTGTGTGTGTGCGTGTGGGCGTGTGCGTGTGTGTGGGAACTGGCTCTGATACAACCCAGCCCATGGGCCCTGTGAGTGATAGACCTGTCTGCACATGCCCATTAGGCCTCAGTGAGGCAGTAGGCTGATTCATCTGCAGAGCTAGGTTGGTTCGTTCACAGGTGAATGACACATCCATCAAAGGGCAGCAGCAGATGATCCTCTGTTCTGGGCCGGGCCAAGGAGAAGAGGAGTCATGACAGGACCTCTCAGCTCAGCTCTCATGAATAACACACAAACAGAGAACATCCGTAAACAGTTTAGAAGTTAGCCGTTTGTTTCAATTCTTTCCAAATGGGTGGGTGGGATGGAGGGATGAGGGGATTGGAGGGGTGAGAGGGTGAAAGAGTGAACCAGAGCAGTTGATATTCCCTCTGTAGGGGCCCAATAGGGCGGAGTGACATCATCAGCCTTCCTCTGCCTCCCCTGCTCCTATGGGACATTCTGCCTGTACAAACAAACCCACCCTCTGGGCCTCTTGTCTAATGGGAACCAGACCTGCCCAGGCACTGAACCCTCTCTTTCCCTCCCTCCCTCCCTCCCTCCCTCCCTCCCTCCCTCCCTCCCTCCCTCCCTCCCTCCCTCCCTCCCTCCCTCCCTCCCTCCCTCCCTCTCTCTTTCTCTCTCTTTCTCTCCCTTTCTCCTTCCTTCCTCCTTTCTCTCTCCCTCTCTCTCTCTTTCTCCCTCTCTCACTACACTCCCACACTCCACAAGCAACTACAGCTGAGGGATGCAGTTCAATTATCCCAAACAGACCTGAAACTATTTCCTCTCTCTCTCCCTCCTTCTTTCCCACATAGCAATGAGTCATGACGTTCCACCTTTCCTCCGCTCTGGCTGACCTCTGTGACCTTGGAGCCACGAGACGCCCACCAACCTCTGCTTATCTCTCGCTCCCAATCTCCCAATCTCCCCCTTGACCCTGCTCCTCTCCTTACAGTTACATGCTCTCTTTCTTGCCCTCCCTCCCTACCTCCCTTTTCTCTTGCTGATTATTTAATCCCTGTAACACTTTAGTGTCACTCTGGCCCTTGGCAAGCTCTTCATTTTACAGTGAGGGAAAAAACGTATTTGATCCCCTGCTGATTTTGTACGTTTGCCCACTGACAAAGAAATGATCAGTCAGCATCGTCCGGGTAAGCCGTCATTATAAATAAGAATTTGTTCTTAACTGACTTGCCTAGGGGCTATGCTAATTGGACAATCTCATGGCAGTAACTGCATCATTAGATTTCTAACAATGAGGTAAGCACGTACTAATCACAGACTCTCCACTTGGCCAACAGAGGACGAGGCACCATCTTGGACTGAGTGTCAGTGAGTGAGTGCAATTCCTCTCTGAATGCAGGTCTGAATGTTCTTATAATGTAAGGAGTATGTTCATAGTTTATCTGTGAATGTCCTCCCGGTCTCCTAGCAGTTATTTTATCTGAATGTTATGTTTCACTACAGCATGAATCATGGCACAGAGACAGAGAGAAAGAGAGAGAGCGATAGAGAGGGAGAGGGAGAGAGAGAGGGGGAGGAGAGAAATGCTATCAAATCACAGGGACTCCACATCGAGTACAATGCAGAAAGGGCTGGTTGAGAGCGTAACGGATGACATTCACTTCCTAAGACATGAGGCACTGTTTTTATAGTACTTCCTTATCACTGGACGACTGTGTCACTGCTAATTAGCATATCTCTGGAAGATAGAGGACGACATAGTATGTGTTGCTGCTGCCTTCTGTTCCACTGACTCGCTGTGTGTGTGCGTGCGTGCGTGCGTGTGCGTGTGCGTGCGTGTGTATGTGTGCATGCGCAGTGTGTACTAAGAGTGTGTGTCCAACACTAGAATATGTGAGAAGGCCCTAAGGTGGTGTGTGCCAGAATCAGCAGCGGGTGGGGAATGAAATGTCCTGGAAACATAACAGATTTGTTGTAGAGGCAGCAGAGCAGGACCACGAGAATGACTGGAGGGATTGGCAGGGATTCAGACACACTGGATCTTACTGTCACTTTTGTGTCCCTCCCTCCCTCCCTCCCTCCCTCCCTCCCTCCCTCCCTCCCTCCCTCCCTCCCTCCCTCCCTCCCTCCCTCCCTCCCTCCCTCCATCCATCCCTCCCTGCATCCATCCATCCATCCATCCCCTCCCTCACATCTGGGCACAGACTCACCAATGTCCCTGCAGGCAGAGTGCTCAGACTCCACAGCCTCCTCAGTGAATTCACCCCCACCCCTCTCTGCCCCCCTCTTTCTCTGGCCTGCTCTGTCTGTTTTTCTCCTTTTCTGTGGAGCTGCTGTGTGTTGCTTTCTGGCAGCGCTGCTGTCTTTGTGTCGTGAGGGCCGGGAGTGGCCAGGCCCCAACACACCCCTCTGGAGCAACAGCGTGTGTTTGTGCACCGTTAGCGGAAAGCCAGACCTGGCGGTAACAGACGTGTACAGACTCACTGGGGATGACTGTCCTGGAGACTGAGGGAAGGAGGGAATGCAGGTGTGTCTGTGAAAGTGGTATAAATGATAAGTGAGTGTCAGTTTGACTTTGTTCTTTTGAGTGACTGTGCGTGCAAAGTTTAACCTCAAAATCCTGATGCTTGTGCCCCCCAGTGCTGAATCGATCTGCCATGAATGTCTGCTCGCAGCTCTCACATACCAGCTGGATGAAACTGTAGGCATTGATCAAAAATGTGCTTTCTCACTACTCTCTCTCTCTCCCGCTCCATTTCTCTCTTTCTTTTTTACTCTCTTATCTTCTTTCTTAGATAAAAGTTATTGTGAAAAATGGAAAAGGAAAGGTCATCTTGTAGGGCTTGACCTGATGATAATATAACATGCACTGAGTCTACAAAACATTAAGAACACTCCTTCCATGACATAGAGTTTGGTAGTGTAAATGTAATGTGACGAATAATCTATTCTACTCTAATCTAATGTGCACACTGGTGCGGACCCACTGCTGCCACTTCAGAGACAACAATGAAGTAAAAAAGGGAGTCAGGTACTTTCCATCCTTCTTTAGAATCACTTAGAAATTGGAATGGATTGGAATGATCTTTCTTTTCACAGGCGTTTCTCAAAATGGGGAATGGTTTTCTTGTCCAGAAAACAGAGGTTCTTTCCAGAATGCAGTAAAAAATACTCACATTGTCAAAGGTGTGTGTGTGTGTATGTGTGTGTGTGTGTGTGTGTGTGTGTGTGTGTGTGTGTGTGTGTGTGTGTGTGTGTGTGTGTGTGTGTGTGTGTGTGTGTGTGTGTGTGTGTGTGCATTCATGTATATATGTGTCCATGTGCACGTGCATATATGTCCATGTGCGTGTGCACGTATGTGTGTGATCTTCCTAGTCGACAGTAGGGCCCCATGAGAGAAAGAGCTGATGCCTGCCCCCACACCTCCTTTGTGTATAAGGCAGCAGGCCAGGTGGGTGTGTTCCTGTTGCTGCTGCCTGAGGAGAAGCAGCTGTAGAGTTGAATTAGCTCTGCTACAGCCTTGCCTAGGCGTTTCCTTGATGTCATCAGAATATAGCAATAGCACCCTGGCAGCAATAAACCGTCAGTCAAATTCATTGACTCACATCAGGGACAAAAGTTTCCAGTCAGTTTGTCTCTCTGTCTCCATGTTTTTACAACTTATTGACTTGGGTTTTCACAGAAAGATACAGTAGCCTACAGCATGTGTCTAACCAATCAGACGGATCTGTTCTCCATTCTTTTTGATATTTTGTGCTTCATTTACAACTTCTCTTTGTCGAATCTTTCTTCTCTTTGTCGAATCTTTCTTCTCTTTGTCGATTCTTTCTTCTCTTTGTCGAATCTTTCTTCTCTTTTATTTTCTGTGGCTTTTCTGTTTCAGTCCTTCCTCTTCCACATTGTTCCACTGCCACATTGCAGTCCTGTCTAGACCAGTTGTGAAAGTTAAGCCACCTGGACCTGGATCTAGAAATGCTTTTCACAGAGGGCCTTTTGGTTCCTTTTGGTTCCTGGTGGCACCTTCATTGTGGAGGACAGGCTCATAGTAATGGCTGGAATGGAATAAATGGAATGGTATCAAACACATGGACCATGTGTTTGATACCATTCCATTCACTCCATTCCAGACACTATGATCAGCCGTCCTCCCCTCACCAGCCTCCTGTGGTCTCAATGCAGTTAAAGCTCTAGTCTATCAGTACAGACGTGTGACCATGATGATGAGGAATGAGCAGTGAGCACTACTGAGAATTAACTGAGTTAGGGGCCTCCACACCCCCTCCTTCCCTCCGCCAGACCTCTCTCCACTCCACTCCCTCCTGAATAAAATATTGAGTGTGGGATTACTTTCACAAAAGGAGGAACACGAACCCCTGACTTCCTGCCCAGTGATGAGGTCACCGGTCTCTAAGGGAGTGTCTGTGAAATGCATGCTCAATATCAGCCCAAGCGATGGATGGCAGGGAGGAGAGGAGAGAGGGAGGGTGTGGAGGAGAGAGGAGGGTTGAGAAAAGAAGTATGTCGAAGAGGGAGGGGGTGGAGAGTGAGGCGGGGGGGGGGGGGCAGAGAGTGAGGGAGTGGAGGAGAGAGATGGACAGAGAGAGGTAGAGGACTAGAGTACTATAGGGGTTGTGAGGTGGTAGTAGAGGGTGGCTGGGAAATGAGCTGGGGTGCGGGGGTAGGGGAGAGGTAGGTTTAACGTCCAGTTATTCTCTCTAGCATGCCGCAGGCACTTGGCCTAGTACAGCATGTACTCATGTTATGGAGAAGGCTCGGCCAGCTCTTAAAAAATTACTCCAAGGGGGTGGGGGTGTGAACGCTCCACAGCCAGGAAAATCTCACGAAATGGGGGAGCGAGTTCCAGAGTTGGCTGAGAAACCCTCTTCTTTTCATTTATCACAGATGGCTCTATAACAGTCAATTTCTCTGTAAGTGGAGACTAGGGGAGTATTTGCTTTGTGATCAGTCTTATGACCTATGGAGAGAGATATGGATCAGTATACTCCAATACCCAGCATGCTCTACTTCTCCCTGGGGCCTGCTTCATTCGTATCTGACAATGTTGAACCTTTCACCAACCTAGAATATCTTCCTGACAACCCCCAAATCCCCACAATAGCTCCTTTGGGGAAAAGGACCTATGAGTATTACGTCACATGTCCCTCCCTCCCTGTCCCATGTAACCCCTACGTAACCTGTTGTATCACAATCTGTTCTGAATCAGCTGGCTTCCCCGTCTCCCTGAAATTCTAGATTATATAAGTGTGTGCTGCTGATTGGAGTGGGACCTGCTCTGTGTCTGCATGTGTCTCAGTGAAGTTAATGTGCTGTGTGTGAGCCATTAGCTACTCTGTTCCCTCTCCCCAGGCCCAGGGCAGCTGGCTGGGCCTGGGCTGCTGGGACGACTGATGAGGGGGGAACACCTCGTGTACCCTGCCTGAGGCTGGGCCGGGCCGGCTGGGGGTGAGGATGGGATAAGGGTGTCTCTCTCTAACACACTCACACAAAGCCATTTTGTTTCCAGCCCAGGCCCAGATGAAACTGTTCTGTTGCCAAGGTTCCTGATCTCTACATCCTGCCTCCCACTGAAAAGGTCCAGTCTTCAAACGACTAGCAGGAACAAAGACTCATACAGCACACAGCATGGCGCTAGGTCACACACTCACACATTCCCACTGCCTATGGACACACTATCGCTCTGTCCCTTTACCCTTATCTCCCCTCCCTCTCTCCTTCTCAGCCTCCTCCATTGCCCTCTCTCTCTCTGTCTTTTTAAAATTAATCTAACATTCTCTGACCCACAAATGTAATTGACTACACACACACACAGTTTACTATCCTTTTGGGGACCAAACAATTGATTCCCATTCAAAATCCTATTTTACCTGAGCTTAACCCTAACTCTTAACTTTAACCCTACCCCAAAATCCTAACCCTAACTCTAAAACTAAACCTAGCCCTAAACCTAACCCTAAGCCTAAAAAAAGAGGTCCCCACAAGGATAGTAAAAACCAAACCACACACACACACATTGAGACACACACACATTCTCCCTGCTCTTATTCCTCCTATGTCTCACCCCTGGGCAGTAACAGCATAATGCTTTCCAGATGCTGTATATTCTCCACCCTTACCCAACTTTGGAAATGCCCCCCCTCTCAAGGCGTTAATGGTGCCCAGGAGGCCTCTGAGAGCGGGAAGGGTTCAGCAGCCCTTTCATGCTCCCACTGAGCTGCTAAAACAGTTCCCTTCCCTCCTTTCCTTTCACAAAGTAATCGCTGACCTGTCGTCTCTTTGCCCTGATCTGCAGGGTTACATACAGTACATGGCTGTGACGGAGTTGAAAGACATTCTGACAGTATTTCAGTACACAGATAAGCTCTAAAGCAGATGTGAAAGGTCCACTGCTGTCCTTCCTCCAGATGGTTAGTGATGTTCATATTGGGTTTCCAACTGTCTGCAGCCACTGGATGATGGGCTTCGGTTATTGGCTCTAACCATGGTGGGGTATCTGGTGTCGGTGGTCTGCTGTTCAGCGAGGTGCCTCGCTCCCTCTGTCTTCGTTCCTCATACTGTATCGCCCAGTCTGAATGATGAACATCTATCCACTGTAGAAAATCAATGGCCAGTCAGTTTAGCCTCAAAAGCTGGTTTGGTTTACTGCCCTCTCTCCCCACACCCTGCTAATGGGAGAGGATCATTAAACCAGTATGATTAAGCCTCCATCTTAGATCTCTGTGTGTCATACAGGGATACATGCTGTAATCTGTTAGTGTGAATAGCTCCATCTTTAGGCTCTTTCTGCTCCTCAGTATGAAACCTCATAAGGGCCACAAGGGATCCAGCCCCAGTCCCTTCAGTCTCCCCAGACCCAGTCCCTTCTGCCCCAGAGCCTCAGTCCCTCCAGTCCCAGAGCCCCAGTCCCCCCAGCCCCAGTCCCTCCTGCCCCAGAGCCCCAGACCCTCCAGTCACAGAGCCCCAGTCCCTCATGCCACAGAGCCCCAGTCCCTTCTGCCCCAGAGCCCCAGTCCCTCCAGCCCCCTCCAGTCCCAGAGCCCCAGTCCCTCCAGTCCCAGAGCCCCAGTCCCTCCAGCCAGCCCATGTTTATAATTCAAATCCCCCTCTTTAAAACAAGGATGAGACATCTCAATCGGCCGCCAGACTCCACTATAATGAGTGTTTTATTCATGTTGTTGTGCTAGACAACAAGAGGAAATATGAATATGAATGGTACAGAACTGAAATCAAGGATGGCTGTGGCACATACGCACACACACACACACACACATGCACGCATGCAGTGCACACACACCCACATATACACACACATGGGGAAAATGACAAAATCCGTCTGTATGTCTCAGGGACACTGAGGTGGAGAAAAAGAGACGACACAGAAATAAGACGGTATACAACTGGGGCACGGAGACATGATACTAGACAACACAACATCTTGGTAGTCCAGCGGGACCAGCGGCTCCAGGGGGCATGAGCATGGCTGGGGCCACAAACCAGACGAGACCGGGCGGAGGTCAGAGGTCAGAGGTCAGAGGGCGGAGGGCGGAGAGCAGAGAGCGGGAACAAACTCCAGCCTCCAGACCGAGGAGCTGTTCTGTGAGAATGTGTCCATCTGCAGCATACGCTGGAGCCCGCCCAAAAGAAACAGACTAAAATTAAACCACAGCAAGACAGCCAAGCTCCGTGTTTAAAGTACTCACAAACAGAGGATTACTGTGTTATACCGTCTGTAAAGCTCTGAGAAATGGCCAATAATGCTGTCTAAATCCTACAACAATACAGCCAATGGTCTTGCTAAACAGTCTGTTGTCATGTACTGTAGTAATACACTATTGTTGAGTATCTATCATAGAGCAAACATGGGATTATATAGGTTGTTTCTGGTCTGGACATAATGTAGATTGCATTTCAGCTCAGACTTTTGATCTTGGGGTCTAGGACTTGTTGGGGGTATACATTTACTCTGACAGGGGGTGGTTTCATTTGCAAGATAATGCTTTTTCTTCAACCACCCAGCAGCACCATATGTACAAACCCCCCAGCAGCACTATATGTACAAACCACCCAGCAGCACCATATGTACAAACCACCAATCAGCACCATATGTACAAACCACCCAGCAGCACCATATGTACAAACCTCCCAGCAGCACCATATGTACAAACCCCCCAGCAGCACTATATGCACAAACCACCCAGCAGCACCATATGTACAAACCCCCCAGCAGCACTATATGTACAAACCACCCAGCAGCACCATATGTACAAACCACCCAGCAGCACCATATGTACAAACCACCCAGCAGCACCATATGTTCAAACCACCCAGTAGCACCATATGTACAAACCACCCAGCAGCACCATATGTACAAACAGCCCAGCAGCACCATATGTACAAACTATCCATCAGCACTATATGTACAAACCACCCAGCAGCACCATATGTACAATCCACCCAGCAGCACCATATGTACAAACCTCCCAGCAGCACCATATGTACAAACCACCCAGCAGCACTATATGTACAAACCTCCCAGCAGCACCATATGTACAAACCACCCAGCAGCACCATATGTACAAACCACCCAGCAGCACCATATGTACAAACCACCCAGCAGCACCATATGTTCAAACCACCCAGCAGCACCATATGTTCAAACCACCCAGCAGCACCATATGTACAAACCACCCAGCAGCACTATATGTACAAACCACCCAGCAGCACCATATGTACAAACCACCCAGCAGCACCATATGTACAAACCTCCCAGCAGCACCGTATGTACAAACCTCCCAGCAGCACCATATGTACAAACCACCCAGCAGCACCATATGTACAAACCACCCAGCAGCACCATATGTACAAACCTCCCAGCAGCACCATATGTACAAACCACCCAGCAGCACTATATGTACAAACCACCCAGCAGCACCATATGTACAAACCACCCAGCAGCACCATATGTACAAACCACCCAGCAGCACTATATGTACAAACCACCCAGCAGCACCATATGTACAAACCACCCAGCAGCACCATATGTACAAACCACCCAGCAGCACCATATGTACAAACCACCCAGCAGCACTATATGTACAAACCACCCAGCAGCACTATATGTACAAACCACCCAGCAGCACCATATGTACAAACCACCCAGCAGCACTATATGTACAAACCACCCAGCAGCACCATATGTACAAACCACCCAGCAGCACTATATGTACAAACCACCTAGGAGCTTTCTAACAACGGTTTCCATCTCTATCTCTCTTTCAATTGAAATATGTCACTGAAAATATCAATCATGTTTCCTGTCCTGTGTCCTGTCGAACCATTATTCAGATATTTGTTTATATCAGTGCAGTGTTTGATGACAAGGAGAAGAATTGTGTATTGCCTAATGGTTTCAGTTAGAGGGAGAACCTAATGACCACAACAGAGACTCCTTCTCATTCTCCTATTCCTCTGCAAATAGTGATGAATGCAAGGTGAATGTGAGAAACAGGAACATTATGTTAGTGTGTGTGTGTGTCTGCGTGCACTCTGACCTAATTGTATCCCCATGAGGTTAGTTACATACATGACCTCAGTGTGATTGTCTGTGGTCTATGTCGTCACCACTGTTGAGTTTTTCCAAATCCATAAGATACATGAGACTGTTGGCTGTGAGAACCACCTTCCCTCTTCCCCATACCCACCACCACACCCCTTTCTCAAGTAGTAGAACAGCTTGCTGACAGAAAATAAGAAACAACAGGAATCTTTCTCCAGGATAAACAAACACCCTAATGGCAAAGGCTTTTTAGCTTCTGGTTGGTTAGCTGTGGTCTTTGATATGATAAGAGACAGCCATCTAGTGGTTATAGACATTTTACTCATTTACTCATTTTAGCCGACGCTCTTATCCAGAGCGTAGACACACTACTACAATGACTGAGGACATGACTCTAAACCAGGAGAACTATTGTACAGTCTTAACTTGCACTATTGTTCATCTACAGCAGTATACTGCACAATATGTTCATTACCTGTGTGTTTGTGTGTGTGTGTGTGTGTGTGTGTGTGTGTGTGTGTGTGTGTGTGTGTGTGTGTGTGTGTGTGTGTGTGTGTGTGTGTGTGTGTGTGTGTGTGTGTGTTTGTCTGTGTGTGTGCTCATGCGCTCGTGCATGTGCGTGTACAAGCGTGTGTGCCAGGGTCGGAGTTGTGGGCTGCCACTAGGGGGCCTGGCCCGCCCTACCGTACCTCCTTGCCCGTCCAAATAAAATATTGATATTTTATTTGACCGTGATGCGCACTGACAGAAAGACGCATCAATCTCAGATAACATTTCAGAGCGAGCGAAACATCACCCCCTGTCTCCGTATGTGTAGACCATGTATCTGATGCTGTCTGGAATAAATGAGCATGGCATGTCATACTGTTTCTGACCAGACAGCCTCAGATACATGGGCTAGATGTAGTAATACAGAGGGCCGCTGTTTTGCTCGCTAGTTTCAGCAGAGAGGAAGAGGCGAAGCGAGAGGGCTCACTCTCGCCAAAATCTGTCCTTAATAAGCCCAATGCGTTTCTATGGGCATATTATGCAGAAAAACGGGATGCCTATAGAAATCAAATGCCCATCCTACTGATTCATTCGGGCGCTGGCTCTGGTGTGTGCGTGTTTGTTTGTGCACCTGGGTGCTTGTGAGTGAAGTGTAGTGAATGTAAGCATATATTATTTCACGCAACAGGGCTGGAATTTCTCCTAGGAGCAGCATCGTATTTCCACTTTATTATCCCCTAATGCATTACACAATCTGTTCTAATTCCTCCACAATCTCACATAACACAGCAGAGGACCCATACATATCCGTACATATCACCCCCACTCACATACTTACTGGATCTATCTTTATTCAGTCACATGATAACATGATATGATCAAGTCAGCCAGCAGCTACAGTTTATGATGGAGCGCTTCCTGTACCACACAGGAGGTGCTGGCTGGAACTGCTTGTTGACAGTGAGGAGGAGAGGAGGGAGGAGTAAAAGGAGGAGGGCTAATTCCTACGTGGGAAAGTGAGAGCAGATTCTTCATGCAGGAGTGTTCATTCTCCCATGACTCAGCAGAGAGAGAGAGGTCCCTTTCCTGAAACCATGTGATTAATCTGAAGGGGAATGGTGGGTGGGGTGGGGGGGGGGGGGGGGGGGGTGGGGGGGGGGACTGTGAAATCCAGTCCCTCAACAGCCATCACTACCCCCATCCCCACCCCCTCCTCATGTAAAACTGGAGATCCATTTCCAGGACAGAGGACAAGGCCAGGATTCTACAGAACTGGTAGGAAAGAACAGATAGATAGTAAAGAGTAAAGGACAAAGGAGGAGGGGGAGAGGACATAATAAGATAAGAGAGGGGGAGACTTGAAGCAAAGAGAAAAGTTGAAAGGGTGAATGAACCTCTGATTCACCAAGCCAATGCTTACCTGATGCTGGTGTGCCAGACATGTATTCACATTCAGGGCTGGCTCCAGAACGAATCAGTTGGAAGGGAGTTGGAATTTAGTTTCTATAGGCCGGACTGTTTTTTTCACGGGACTTCCTGTGTGCACGAGCTTGCTAATTAGTGTGTGATCAGTGGCGATTTTAGCATGTAAATCATGGTGGGGCAAACACTAAACAATACATTAATTGCACTCTAACGGTGACAAACGGTGCCGACAAACTGTTAGGGCCTACATAAAGCTGTCACAACACCTTACCACTGCTACACCTGGCTATCAGCAGAACCTTGTCTGGCAGCGAAACTGTTCATTCAACCTCATTTACTGCCTTTTAAAAAAACATAGCTAATATGGCTGACTTGCTTAAACAAATGTGCTTTCTAATGACAATTGAGATGGGGACGACAAGTGGATAAGAGGCAAATCGTAATTTCGATTAAGACAATGAGTGAGCTAGGATGGACGTAACGTTAGTCAATACAACTATTTGTTTAGCACCTTTGAAATGTACAGCGACATAATTCAGAACATGGGCAGTTCTTACAGTGCTCTCTGTAGGATAAATAAAGGGGGCATATAAGCAGACAATGAAAGCTCTTACAATATTCAATGATAACATTTCTCTAAAACAGTTTATAGGCTACAATAGAACAGTCAGAACAGTAGGCGAAATTAAGAGGGGTAAATAGACCACATTATTAGGGTGAGGCACATGGGCTACTAACATCTTACTATACAACATACACTTAGTATTACTTTCTTAGCTACAGTATTCAAAACTCCTTAGCATATTACATCATCTATGAAGCAGCATACAATACATTGTTGTACTCGGCTCACTTGAACAGGAAGGTGGAGCGGCGGTCCTCCGAGTTAACAGTTGTTTTGAGCGCGGCACAAATCATACTTCATTGACAGCATGGCCAATATCGAAATGTTTTTCATTTTAAACTTGGAAAAGAGCCCCTTAATCCCAGATTTGGGACCACACAGCTACTGTCACTGATTCCTTCCAAACCACTCGTTGAATTTGCGATTTCCAACTTGTTGTGTAATGTTTATGTCCAATGGCCGATTAGCACAGATACATTTCATCTATAATTTCTCTTCATTATTTCTCTTCATATGACAAGGATTAAAAAGGATTTGCCAGTAGATTGTCAACTTGATTCATGATGATGACTGTTAGCTAAGATTGTAAAAGTGTCATGTTGACATGATCAGTCCAATCAAAGCTACTGTACATATAACGTGACATCATTTTATCTGTGGCCAATGACCTTGAGCCTTCTTGGATGGGCACTTCTATGGTAGCAGCCGAAGGGCTAGAATTTTCAATGTCTCCTCTTACACTTGGCAGTGACGTAAAGTCCCCATGAGTGACAGAACACTGAGCCAATCACGGTGCAATGCTCCGTATTTTCTGCTGGTTTGCCCAACCACCACTGAAAGCACTGAGCTAGGCCGAAACACCTGCATTTTGGAACTGCCTTACTCAAGAAAGCAAAACAAAAAGATCATATTTGTATGTGGCTTTATTAACTCAATTATATATATATTTTTTTTTACATTGTTTGCAAACTGATATGTGACACGTATTAATGCAGAAATAACATGCAAAACAGACAAGCCCCCCCCCCCCCCCCAAAAATACAATTATTTTTAAAAAAATTCCTAAAAATGTGGGGCTCGCCTTGAATGACGATTCGCTGATGTGTGTTATAATAAAGACTATAGGTGTCACACCCTGATCTGTTTCACCTGTCTTTGTGCTTGTCTACACCCCGTCCAGGTGTCGCCCATCTTCCCCAGTATCCCCAGTGTATTTATACCTGTGTTCTCTGTTTGTCTGTTGCCAGTTCATCTTGTCTTGTCAGGTCTTACCAGCGTGTTTTCCAGTCTTCCTTTTTCCCGTTTCCTAGTTTTCCCAGTTCTGACCATTCTGCCTGCCCCCAACCCTGCCTGCCGTCCTGTACCTCCCTGACTCTGACCTGATTATGAACCTCTGCCTGCTCTGACCCCTGGCCTGCGTGCCGTCCTGTACCTGCTTGACTCTGACCTGATCATGAACCCCTGCCTGTCCTCGACCTGCCCTTCGCCTGCCCTTTGCCTGCCCCGTTTTTACAATAAATCATCTGAGAACTGGGCTATCCACCTCCTGTGTCTGCATCTGGGTCATATCCTGAGTCGTGATAGTATGAACTAGCCATGACTGAACCAGCAGACTCAGACCAGCTCCACAATGATGTCTCCCATCAAGGAGCCACCATTGGATGACACGAGGAGTTATGGAGGGACCATACCCTGGCAGAACGCCATGACCAGGCGTTCAATACATTGCTGGAGCAATACCGCGGATTCCCTACTAGGCAGCAGGCCACACCAGTAATCCCAGAGACTCTCAGTAACCCCGCCACCAGTGGCATTTCTTCACAGCCTACAAATCTTTCTGGGTGCTCATTGACTCTGGGACCGGCAAGAGCTTTATGGACGCTACCCTGGTGTCAGAGCTGGGAATCCCCACACAACACCTCTCCATTCCCATGGACGTCAGAGCGTTGGATGGGCGCTCTATTGGCAGAGTCACCCACTTTACGTTTCCCAATTACCGGAGAGTGCGGACAATCACAGTGAGAATATGCAGTTCCTTCTCATTGAATCCCCTCATGCACCCGTGGTTTTGGGGTTCTCCTGCCTCCAGAGGCACAATCCTCTGATCGACTGGGCTACTTGTTCTATCCTGGGTTGGAGCCCGTTTTGCCATGTGCATTGCCTGAAGTCGGTGCTGCCTGCCCTGTGACATCTTCCTGCAGGCTTGGGAGAAGCCCCGAACCTCTCCGCCATTCCTGCGGAATACCAGTACTTCTGATTTTGGATGACCTGGCTCCCGAACCTCGGATTTTGTCCGACAACGTTTTTGGTGGCCCACCATAGTTCCTGATTGTGTGTGCACTGTACTGTGTGTGCACAGAACAAGACTCAGTGGCAAGCTCCGGCTGGCCTCCTTCAGCCACTTCCTGTCCCTCACCACCCCTGGTCCCATATATCCTTGGACTTCGTCACGGGCCTCCTGCCATCTGATGGCAACACCACCATCCTTACAGTGGTGGACCGGTTTTCCAAAGCAGCTCATTTTATTCCCCTTCCTAAGTTAGCCTCAGCTAAGGAGATGGCCCAGCTCATGGTGCAGCACGTCTTCCGGATCCATAAACTGCCGGTCGACATGGTCTCCGATCACGGTCCTCAGTTCTCATCCCAGTTCTGGAAGGTGTTTTGCACCCTTATTGTGCTGTCGGCCAGCCTGTCCTCTGGTTTTCATCACCAGTCCAACGGCCAGTCATAGAGAGCCAATCAGGACCTGGAGAAGACTCTTTACTGCCTCGTCTCCACTAATCCCACCACCTGGAGCCAGCAACTCATGTGGTTGGAATATGCTCGCAACACCCTTCCCTGTTCTGCTACGGGCCTCTCGCCTTTTGAGTGTTCCCTAGGTTATCAGGCCCCGCTCTTCCCGGAGCAAGAAGCAGAGGTCAGCACACCTTCTGCCCAGGTGTTCGTCCATCACTGTCGCCGTAGCTGGAAGAGAGCATGGGCCGCCCTTCAGGTACCGTTGACAAGAGGACCACCACCGGACCCCTGCTCCCCACTACCGTCTTGGGCAGGGGGTATGTCTGTCCACTTGGGACTTGCCCCTCTGGGTGGAGTCCCGCAATCTCCCCCCCCATTTTGTTGGTCCTTTCCCAATCTCTAAAGTCCTTAGCCCCTCTGCTGTTCGTCTTCTGTTGCCCCTTTCCCTCTGTATACATTCCACTTTTCATGTGTCCAGAATTAAACCTATGTCTCACAGACCTTTGTCTCCTGTTTCCCCAGTGTATTTATATCTGTGTTCTCTGTTTGTCTGTTGCCAATTCGTCTTGTCTTGTCAGGTTTTACTAGCGTGTATTATTTTGATATGCACATTTCTGTGGAACAGTTTCATTTCAATAATAACGTGGTAATTCATAATAATCTTAATTAAAATTATAAAAATCTAAAAAGTTAAAATTCAACTGAAGCAAGAGCACCAGCCTTTGCTTTTTTAAAAAAATAATCTTTGTTAAAGTTCACATTTTACAAACATAACATTAAATACAATCTGTTTTCACATCAATACGTTCATTATTAGGCTACTTAACATGATTTACATATTTAATAGGGTTCATGGAAGTTTTTGTATGTCAACTTGTTTTTGGAGTCCAGCATTTTTCTTCTTTTTAATTCCGTTTTGATTTATTTAAAATAATGTTTGAGGTGACAAACAAATGTTTATAGCCACGATACATCTTCTCTTCCAAATCTTATTGTTCACAAGGCATATTATTGTCCACCATAGATCTTCAGTATTGTCATCCATGTGAGTATCAAAAACACAGTGAAAGGATTTAAACATACATCCAAATCAATACTTCTGATCGGGTTCCATATTTCTTTAGTTCTGTAGCAGTTAAATTAAAGGTATTCTAAACTACAATTCGGCATAGGACAAAATGTAGTTTTAACAATTGTTTTATTTATTTTACGCGGTAAATTGACTGAGAACACATTCTCATTTGCAGCAATGACCTGGGGAATAGTTACAGGGGAGATGAATGAGCCAATTGGAAACTGGGAATGATTAGGTGACCGTGATGGTAAGAGGGCTAGATTGGGAATTTAGCCAGGACACCGGTGTTAACTCACCTACTCTTACAATAAGTTCCATGGGATCCTTAGTGACCACAGAGAGTCAGGACACCCGTTTAAAATCCCATCTGAAAAGGTCAAGTCATTTTAATTATTTTATTTAGACAGGAGTCATTATATAATGTTGGCAAAACATCAATTTACTTTAGGGGAAGCCAGCATCCGAACAGTGCACCCGCCAATTTTCTTTTCTAATTCGCAAGTGGCTGAAACCAGATATATGCATATAATGACGAGATGCTCATGTCTCCGCCCTAACAATGGTAGTCGTTTTCCCTAAGGCGGGAATGCAGGCAATAAGCTTAGGTCTGCATATATTATGCCCATAGAAATGTATTGGGCTTATTGAGCAAAGATTTTGGCGAGAGGGAGCCCTCTCTCTTCGACACTATCTGATGCTGTCTAGACAGAAAAATTATGTCATGCCATGCTCATTTTGTCCAGAGAGCATCAGATACATGGTCTACACATACCGCGACAGAGGGGAGCCGTTTTGCTCATTCGGCTGCTTTATCTGAGATTGATGCGTCTTTCTGTCTCGGTCAAATAAAGAATCAATATTTCAATATTTCAATATTTTATTTGGACGGCAAGGACGTACGGTAGGGCGGGCCAGCCCCTCTAGTTCCCGCCCATAATACCAGGCCCTGTTCATATTCAGGGCAGCCCAATCTGAATTGGGGCACAGGGGCTGAAGAGGAACATCAAGAAATATTTTCTCTCTGTGAAACTCAGGTCCTTATTGGTTTACCACATACATGGTGAAAGTGAAGGAGAAAGAGGGAAAAAGGTTCAGACAACATAAAAACTTACTGAACAAGACCAAAAGACAAACACAAAAAGGAAGGGGAAAGGGACACATTCTGGATGGATCCAGAAAGATGGACATACAGGAGGAGATCATTCAATTATAGGATTCAGGGTGGGGCTCAATTCAGAATTTTGGAATTCTCTCCCATTCAACTCATGAGTTGAAATTCGAATTGAATTAGCCACAACCCACAGGATGTAGAATTAGAATTATAGTTTGAGTGACAGGGAGTAGTTTTTAATTCAGTGCAATTCAAAGAAATTCCACTGAGTCATAGAACATGAGAGTTTTGTTGAATCTAACAGGTCAAACTTCCTCATACCAAAGAATATATCACTCACTTCCTCTGAAAACAATGTTAATGTACTCCTTAGTGCTAAGAAGAGCCAATTCTATTTTCTCGACAAGCAATGCCGTTACTGTATATTAGACCATACATTATACCGTGCTTTTAGAAAGTATTTACACCCTTGACTTTTTCCACATCTTGTTGTGTTACAGCCTGAATTTACACATACCGTTATCTGTAAGTTCCCTCAGTCTAGTAGTTTTCCAATGCCTCGCAAATGATAGATGCGTAAAAAAAAGAAGCAGACACTGAATATCCCTTTCAGCATGGCGAAGTTATCAATTACACTCAGGATGGTTTTTCAATACAACCAGCCAAATGTTATTTGTCACATGCGCCGAATACAACAGGTGTAGACCTTACCGTGAAATGCTTATTTACAAGCCCTTAACCAACAATGCAGTTCAAGAAATAGAGTTAATAAAATATTTACTAAATAAACAAAGTAAAAATTGAATCAATCAATAGGTAACACAATAAATGTACATAACAATAATGAGGCTATATACAGGGAGTACCGGTACTGAGGGGTACAGGTCAATCGTCACTACAAAGATACAGGCGTTCTTCCTAACTCAGTTGTCGGAGAGGAAGGAAACCGCTCAGGGATTTCACCATCAGGCCAATGGTGATTTTATACAGTTACAGAGTTTAATGGCTGTGATAGGAGAAAACTGAGGATGGCTCAACAATGTAGTTAATCCACAATACTAACCTGAATGACAGAGTGAAATAAGGAAGGGGGAGATCACAAACTTCAATTCTTTCCAGTCTGATACTGACATGCAAGCGATAGATCACATTCTGAAATAAAGCATTATGTGTGTATGGTACCTGTTAAATGTTGGGGGCTTCCTTGGATGTGCTTTTGTATGTTAATGCTGTTTAAGCAAGTTAGCTAGCATGCTCTAATTAGCTCCCTGCTAATTCAGTTATTTCCATGCTAACAGACGAATCACGAATCTACAGCCATCAACATACTGTTGTCCTGCACATCTGATGTGCTTCAATCAACTGGGACTGCTGGCTGGACAGGGCTTTTTTAAAACACAACGTAAGAGAGTTACAAAGTGTGATGACATCTGTTACATATGTATATAATGACATGCTTGATGTTGATGTCGAAGATCTAACCCTAACCTTATTAGAAGAGGCATTTGGATTTCATAGAATTTCATTCAAATTCTGTATCCTGTTTACTACTTACATTTTTTATTTTTGTTTACATTTTTTGCAGACGCTCTTATCCAGAGCAATTCTGTCATGGCTCACTAGAGTGATGGGGTGAAGTCAGGTGCAGGAGACCACATATACGGAGTAGGGTGTTTATTTTCCTAATTCCACACAAAATCCATATGTGAAAAATAAACAAGGAAAACCCGTACCAGACAAAAATAACAATGTCCACCTAAAGCGGTTGGAGCGCAGTCCAGTAACAGAAATCACGTCCTCTACAAAAATACTGTAGAAAACAAAAACACCCCATGAACAGCAACAAACGAACAATCCCGCACAAAAACCTAAACCCAGACAGCAAGACTAAATACCCCACTAATTACCTAACTCAAAACAGGTGTAACACAAAACCAGACAAAAAGAGGATTGATGGCAGCTAGTAGGTCGGCGACGACAACCGCAGAGCGCCGCCCGAACAGGGAGAGGAGCCACCTTCGGTAGACTTCATGACAAATTAGGCTTAAGTGCCTTGCTCAGGGGCACGTCAACAAATGTTTCACATAGTCAACTCTGGGATTCAAACCAGCAACCTTTCAGTTATAGGCCCAACACTCTTAACCGCTAGGCTACCTGCCATCCAAGAATTAAATGGGAATTCATCAGGCATTCTGAATTCAATTCTGAATTGAGCCCAACCATGATACAAATAAGAGTAGGAAGAGAGCTGTATCCTCCATCAGTGTCATCAACTATCACTAGACTATTTTTGCTGCTCATGACTCAACTCCTGATTTGACTCTGGTTGGAGGAGACTCTTCGTGCTCCGTGGCTCCTATCCTCCCTATCCTTACAATATCCTCATAAAGTACAGTCGTGGCCAAAAGTTTTGAGAATGACACAAATAATAATTTTCACAAAGTCTGCTGCCTCAGTTTGTATGATGGCAATTGGCATATACTCCAGAATGTTATGAAGAGTGATCAGATTAATTGAAATTAATTGCAAAGTCCCTCTTTGCCATGCAAATGAACTGAATCCCCCAAAACATTTCCACTGCATTTCAGCCCTGCCACAAAAGGACCAGCTGACATCATGTCACTGATTCTCTCGTTAACACAGGTGTGAGTGTTGACGAGGACAAGGCTGGAGATCACTCTGTCATGCTGATTGAGTTTGAATAACAGACTGGAAGCTTCAAAAGGAGGGTGGTGGTTGGAATCATTGTTCTTCCTCTGTCAGCCATGGTTACCTGCAAGGGAACACGTGCCGTCATCATTGCTTTGCACAAAAAGGGCTTCACAGGCAAGGATAATGCTGCCAGTAAGATTGCACCTAAATCAACCATTTATCGGATCATCAAGAACTTCAAGGAGAGCTGTTCAATTGTTGTGAAGAATGCTTCAGGGCACCCAAGAAAGTCCAGCAAGCGCCAGGACCGTCTCCTAAAGTTGATTCAGCTGCGGGATCGGGGCACCACCAGTACAGAGCTTGCTCAGGAATGGTAGCTTGTCCCGGAGAAGACAAGGTGAGCGCCAACAGTAAAGTATCCTGAGACCATTCAGGTGTGGGGTTGCTTCTCAGCCAAGGGAGTGGGCTCACTCACAATTTTACCTAAGAACACAGCCATGAATAAAGAATGGTACCAACAGATCCTCCAAGAGCAACTTCTCCCAACCATCTTGGAACAGTTTGGTGACAAACAATGCCTTTTCCATCATGATGGAGCACCTTGCCATAAAGCAAAAGTGATAACTAAGTGGCTCGGGGAACAAAACATCGATATTTTGGGTCCATGGCCAGGAAACTCCCCAGACCTTAATCCCATTGAGAACTTGTGGTAAATCCTCAAGAGGTGGGTGGGCAAACAAAACCCCACAAATTCTGACAAATTCCAAGCATTAATTATGCAAGAATGGGCTGCCATTAGTTAGGATGTGGCCCATAAGTTAATTGACAGCATGCCAGGGCGAATTGCAGAGATCTTGAAAAAGAAGGGTCAACACTGCAAATGTTGACTCTTTGCATCAACTTCATGTAATTGTCAATAAAAGCCTTTGACACTTATGAAATGCTTGTAATTATACTTCAGTATTCCATAGTAACATCTGACAACAAAAGCTAAAGACACTGAAGCAGCGAACTTTGTGGAAATTAATATTTGTGTCATTCTCAAAACTTTTGGCGATGACTGTAGACATTTCCTGTTTGTTATCTGGTTCCTGACAGTTTTTTTGCTTGTATTTCCTTATCTACCTTGACCATTTTCCTGAAGGAAACTTCCCCACCCATCTATTTCCTGTACATTCAATGGTTTTTCTTTTAAGATGACTGGAAAAGTGGAAGTAACTTTGATAACGACTTCAATGAATCCCGACTGGGAAGTCTATGATTGAGCAATCAACAACCACGGCCACCCACATTTACAGTGGATATGGGGAGTAATGGCTAAACCCTTCTGAAGTGTGACTCTAGTATACTTTATGATAAAAAAACACATCGATTCATCAGCATGAGTATTCTTAAAAGTTCAGACAGAACCAAGTTTATGCTCTATGGCTGCATTTATACAGGCAGCCCAATTCTGATCTTTTGCCCAATTATTGTCAAATAGGCTGATCTGATTGCTCAAAACACCCATTAGTGGAAAAAAATCTGAATTGGTCTGCCTGTGTTAGTGCAGGAAAACAATCTTTAATTTATAATACTCAAACATTGTGCTGGCTAAGGTGCTCTCCGTGAGTGATTTTTCCGTGAATTATTCCTCATGATGATTGGCAAACAAAGAGCTGCAACATCTGGATAGTTGGATCCTTCCCAGAACAGTTTGTATTGGAATTGGAGTATAGCTTCTCTCAGAGCACAAGTTTGTTAACTTACATAAGCACTGAGGGGCATGTGACAGAGAAAGAATGATCAGGAGAAAGCGTTTACATCATTGTAAAATAGGGACCTTGTAGCAGACATAAGAGCAGAAGAGTTTCAGGAGTCAGACAGAATCCTGTGCAGAAGTTGACTTTTATTTACAGAAGAGGATGGTGGTTCAGATGTTCAATTGTATTTAGTAAATATCAATGTTTACAAAACAATTTAAAAAAAATGTTTATTTACATTCTTCACAATTTAACTGGTCAATGAAAAGAAAATGCCTTACTGGAGCAGACAAACCTCTCTAGTCCATAAGACTCAGGTTGGGGGTATGTCAGGTTCACGTCAGCCTTCCCTCACTATTACCAAGACAAATCTGTCAGAGAAGCCCAAAACAGCTTTGTGCTCTCCCTAGGACATACCAATGTCAAATTATATTTACAGGTTAACTTTTTTTTAACAAAATCATTTAAAAAAATGTTAATGGCAATCATGTTAACTTTGAATAAGAATATGGCCATGTGAATCATGTAGGCCTACTGGACATTCATGTATGTGACTGATTTGAGCTAGGAATAGCTGATATCTATCACACCATTGCAGATGATCGAGGCTGCAGTTCTGTTGTCATCATTAATCATTATTGCCTGGCTACCCAAACTCCTTGCTCCAGTCAAATGATATGCCCACGGATGTTAGTTTCTTCTCAGTTATGAGTCTGGATCTGAGTACCTCCCCAACGATTTCTAGAATGCAATCACATTCTAACCATTCTGATTGGTCCCAGAAACCAATAGTTGAGCCAGAGTCATAACACACGTGAGCAAAGCGGCGTTTTGAAAATTCTGTATGTAGTACTGTATGTAGCAAACATAGAGCAGCGGAAGAATTCAGTTTGAGTCTTCAGCAAGAATCATTATGGAAGTAGTTATAGTCCTCTGGGCAGCCATCGTTCTGCAACCTGGTCTCAGAGCATTTCATATTATTCTCTACGTAAATCCGAGACACTCCATTTAGTATGCTATGTTATATTTCGTATGGTAAGTATTCATTTGTTGATGTCCATCATCCATTTCGTATGATAGGTTACGAATTACAATTTGTTTGATATGTTATGAATTGCAATTCATAGAATATGTACGAAATGCAATTCGTACAATATGTTACACATTTGCTAAATGTATAATATGTTATGAATTCCAATTCCAATCCAATGTTAGCTAGATGGCTAGGCAGCTAACACTATCTTTAGCT
This sequence comes from Salmo salar, assembly GCF_965601325.2. Lineage (NCBI taxonomy): Eukaryota > Metazoa > Chordata > Actinopteri > Salmoniformes > Salmonidae > Salmo > Salmo salar. Next base: position 66,627,336 of record NC_138293.1, on the reverse strand, counting down.
AGCTCTACAGGTTAAGGCTTAAGGTTAGGGTCAAGGTTAGGAGTTAGGTTAAAGGGTTACGGTTAGGGTAAGGGTTAGGTAACATGCTAAAAAGTAGTAAGTTGATGCAAAATTGCTAATTAGCTAAAGTTTTCCATGATGAGATTCGAACGCGCAACCTTTGGGTTGCTAGACGTTTGCGTTATACGCCCACCTATCATCCTTTTGTTTTTGTCATAAGTAACCTACAATATTATGTAACCGTACCAAACGTAACATAGTAATTTGAGTGTCCTGGATTTGACGTTAACTATGTTACGTCTAGTCTATGAGACCAGTCTGGGGAAGCTGACAAGTCAGGGTTAAATTGGAAGGAGAATTCCCTGGAAATGTTTTTATCTTTCTAAAACATAGAGCATTGGCAGACGTGTTTGTGAGTGTGTGTTCTGAGAACAATGTGTGTTTCACAAACCCTGATTCATTGTTGTAGGTGTTAAGTTAGAAACCCTTTCAATTGTATAATGAGGGAGTGAGTGGCAAATGCTCTATCTAAAATCTACTCTAAATCAGTTTGGGAAAATGCACCCTACCCAGAGAGTACCCAACCCCCTTACTCACCAGGCCTTATTATAATTGGCAAGATATGGGAAATGGCTTCTAAATTCCAGTAGCCCCATGAAGAATGTGTAGACACAGAGGGGCATTTGTTGAGCTCATGTATTCTACATGATCATATTTCAGAGGTTTGTGTCAGGGATTAAACGAACAACAACCAGATTGTTTTAATGTGCTCCACAAAATGTAACCATTTTTTACTTGCTATCTTTTACACTTTCAAACAGCTTACTGAACTGTGTTAAAAACGAGACTGTTGAATGTACTCAGAAGTGTGAGAAAATACAGTCTGGTCACCAAAGCTGACGTGGTCTTTAGTTTGTCAACAGGGTACAAGGTTACACCATCAGTGTCCTGTGTCAAAGCATTACAAAGCTATCAGAGACTGGCGTTGGAGTGGGACACACACTGACTGTGCGCACATGCACGCACACACACATTTAGACACTGAGGGGCACAGAGAGCAATGAATCAGTGAGGAGAGAGAAATGGAATGTAATAGGCCTGCCGAAGGGTGAATAGATGAATACACTGTAAGAGGGATACAAGGGACAAGGGGCCACATTCTACATTTCAGAAACAGTGTAAGAGGGAGCCAACATTTTCCTTTTCCCCAATTTCTACCTTCTGGAACACACTGCACTGTTTTCCTCTGCGTTTGTGAGTTCATTTGTCTGGTGCATTCTCTGTTCTTTTTATGTTGCCAGCAGGGATGTACTGTCCTGCAAATGCTGCACTGTTTCCACGTGTTCTGGTGTCAAAGTTGCTAAAAAAAAGGAAGGAAAGTGTCATCTTAAGGGGAAGTCATGTGTGGGATGAACAGCTACTGTGTTTCAAATTCTGTAGTATATTTGTATTTGTTTGACATGTCGCTCTCTGAGGCATCTGAGTACACTGAGGTGAAAATTGAACCTTCGATCCACAGGAAACTGAAATGTTTGAGGTCTGACCCAACATGCCATGTGTCAACTCCCTCCAGGTCTCTCTGCTTTAACGTACAGGGGAGCTACAGGATTTCTGGTGGTAAAGTATCAAAACACAGGGCTGACAAAGGGGAGCGAGAGGAAAGCTGAGTTTTGGTTTCCTCAGCTACAGCTGTCACACTTGTCGTTAGAAATGGAGGACCAAAACGCAGCAGGAATATGGATACTCATATTTTAATTTTCAAAAAAAGAGTAACGCATCCACTGAAAAACAATAAACACAACAGTGACAGTCTTACATGCATACAAAACGCAATGCAAGAACAATCTCCCACCATTAAACAAACAAACACACACAACTAATATAGGACTTCCAATCAAAGGCAACACCACACAGCTGCCTTCAATTGGAAGTCCACCCCAATTAACCAAACATAGACATACAACTAACTAGATAAACATAGAAATACGTAAACAAAGATCATAACCCAAAAACCCGGAAATACTAAATCAAACACCCTTTTTCCAAAACACCACCCCGAACCACATAAAACAAATACCCTCTGCCACGTCCTGACCAAACTACAATACCAATTAACCCTTATACTGGCCAGGACGTGACAACAGCTCTGAAAATGTCTGTCCCATTTGGCAACTATTTACTTTGCCTTTGACCTTGTTGCTTAGATATGCAGCCCCTGTGGGGAGATCAATGTTTCCTTTTGGCTGGTGGTCAATAACAATATCTTTGATCTATCCATTTACACTGAATACTATTGTTCACATTGAGTGTCTGTGTATGAACTTTCTATAGCGTTTTTGGACATCGACTAGAGACTTTACATGTGGATGCAGGACAAATAACACAGACAATGTCTTGAAAGCACTACAGTATGAGAGCACTATTGAATAGTGAGTGTGTCGGAGACATGACTGGAATTCAAACGTTTCTTTTTGCAACAAGAACACACTGTTTGTTCTTATGGGGAGTCCAGTCCTCCCCTGTATATCACTTTGTCTCTCCACTCCCTTCGCCTCCCCTTTCTCTGACAACTAGCTAGAACAGCCTCTGACCCTAACTCAAGTCTAGAACTCTGCTTAGAAATAGCAGCAGCTGGTATTTTGTTAATACTCCTCTTGTTCTGGTCCCCTGGTATGACTTATCCTCACCGTATCTTATAAACACAGACAAGACCTGGGCTGATGGATGATGTAGGGCTAAGAAATAATCTAAAAGGCAAGAGCTTTAGCTAAATAATTCCATTATATTAGTCCAGACTGCTACTGTGACTAAACTGACGGTCCCATTCAGATGATGTCACGACTCCTACCGAAGGTGGCCCCCCCTCCTGCTCGGGTGGCGCTCGGCAGTTGTCGTCACCGGCCGACTAGCTGCCACTGATTCCCTTTTTGTTTTCCCCCTTTTCGTTATTAGGTGCACCTGTTCTTAGTTGGGCTGATTAGCGGGCTTTATTAGCCATTAGGCCCGCCTGCTCTTTGTGCGGGTTTGTGTCATTGTATGCTGTGCGTGGTGACACGCTGTTGTACATTTTCAGTGGTGTGTGTGTTTTACGCAAGCTGTGTTTTGTCCCTTGTGTTTGGGGCACTATGTTTTGTAGTGCGCTCTGAGCGCTGTTTGGGTTGGCTTGTCATTTCAGCCATTGTGCCTATAAAGCCAATACCCTGCATCGCTGCTTCCTGCAATTGATTCCTCGTCAGCAAACACCCACGCCTTACAGAATCCCGCACCAAGATGGAGTCAGCAGGAGCAGCTGACAACCCCCTTCCTTCGATGGAGGAACGTGTGCTCCATCACACCTCAGTCCTCCATTGGATTGGTTCCGCAATGGACCAAATGATGGAGAGGATGGACCGATGGGAGAGGAGTGGTCTCCTCTCTCACCCTCCGGCTCCTCCGACTCCGCCACCTTCTCATCCCACTGCGTCCGGCTCCAGCGCGGTTCGTCTTGCGCCCCCGAGGGAGTATGATGGAGCGGCAGCTGATTGCCAGGGATTTCTGCTCCAGCTCGAGCTGTACCTGGCTACCGTGAGACCTACTCCCTCGGGGGAGGAGAGTGTGAGTGTCCTCGTTTCCTGCCTGATGGGCCGAGCTCTGGAGTGGGCCAACGCAGTCTGGAATGGTCCGGACTCGGCGAGGGACCACTATCCGGAGTTCCCCCGCCGCTTTCGGGCCGTGTTCGACCACCCTCCGGAGGGAAGAGCAGCACGTGAGCGGCTGTTCCACCTCAGGCAGGAGACGAGGAGCGAGCAGGACTTCGCGCTGGAGTTCAGGACCTTGGCCGCTGGGGCGGGGTGAAACGACAGGGCCCTGATAGACCATTACAGGTGTAGTTTCCGGGCGGACGTTCGCAGGGAGCTAGCGTGTCGGGACACCGCTCTCTCTCTCGATGAGTTGGTCGACATGTCGATCCGACTGGACAATCTGCTGGCTGCCCGTGGGCGTTCGGAAAGGGTCCTGTCCGTTTCACCTCCGAGCACTCCCGCCCCTACCCCTATGGAGTTAGGGGGGGGCGTACCGAGGGGTACCGGAGGAAGTGGCTCCTCCTGCACCAGCTGTGGTCGGAGAGGACACACGGCCGACCGGTGCTGGAGGAGTCAATCTGGGAGTCGAGAGGGCAGGCAGAACACTTCGCGGTCACCCCAGGTGAGTCAGCACCAAACTCACCCAGAACCCCCTGTTGGTCACATGTTTGTATTAATTTTGTTTTCAGATTTTTCTCCCTCTTCCCAGCATAAGGCGCTAGTCGATTCAGGCGCAGCTGGGAACTTTATGGATCGCAGACTCGCCATCAAGCTGGGCATTCCGCTGGTGCCGATAGATTCCCCCTTCCCCGTGCACTCCCTAGATAGCCGGCCATTAGGGTCAGGGTTGGTTAGGGAAGCCACGGTTCCACTGAACATGGAAACGCAGGGGAATCATAAGGAACGGATTAGTATCTTTCTTATCGATTCGCCTGCGTTTCCAGTGGTGCTGGGGGTTCCCTGGCTGGCTGATCACAATCCCCGGATTTCGTGGAAACAGGGGGTTCTCCAGGGGTGGTCAGAGGAGTGTTCAGGGAGGTGTATAGGAGTTTCAATAGGTGCCACGTCGGTGGAGTGTCCAGACCAGGTTTCCACTGTGCGCATTCCCCCTGAATACGCCGATTTGGCGATCGCTTTCTGTAAAAAGAGGGCGACTAAATTACCACCTCATCGACAGGGGGATTGTGCGATAGATCTCCAGGTAAACGCTGCGCTTCCCAAGAGTCACGTGTACCCGTTGTCACAGGAGGAGACGTTGGCTATGGAGACATATGTCACGGAATCTCTGGGACAGGGGTACATTCGGCCCTCCATTTCACCCGCCTCCTCGAGTTTATTTTTGGGAAGAAAAAGGAGGGAGGTCTGCGTCCGTGCATTGATTAGAGGTCTAAATGCTATCACGGTGGGGTTTAGTTACCCACTACCTCTCATCGCTACGGCGGTGGAATAATTTCACGGAGCCAGATTCTTCACAAAACTGGACCTCAGGAGCGCGTATAACCTGGTGCGTATTAAGGATGGAGACAAGTGGAAGACAGCATTTAGTACCACATCGGGCCATTATGAGTACCTCGTCATGCCGTATGGGTTAAAGAATGCTCCAGCCGTCTTTCAATCCTTTGTTGACGAGATTCTCAGGGACCTGCACGGGCAGGGCGTGGTTGTCTATATCGATGATATTCTGATATATTCCACTACCCGCGTGGCGCATGTGTCTCTGGTGCGTAAGGTGCTTGGGAGATTGCTGGAGCATGACCTATACGTCAAGGCTGAGAAGTGTGTGTTCTCCAAACGAGCCGTCTCCTTCCTGGGTTATCGCAGTTCCACCACGGGGGTGTATGGAGTGTGACTGCGTTAAGGCCGTGCGTAATTGGCCGACTCCAACCACGGTGAAGGAAGTGCAGCGGTTCTTAGGGTTTGCCAATTACTAGCGGAGGTTTATCCGGGGTTTTGGCCAGGTAGCGGCTCCCATTACCTCACTGCTGAAGGGGGGCTGGTGCGTTTGCGGTGGTCGCCTGAGGCGGACAGCGCCTTCAACAGGTTGAAGGTGCTGTTCACCGAGGCACCCGTGTTGGCGCACCCAGACCCCTCTCTAGCATTCATAGTGGAGGTGGACGCATCCGAGGCTGGGGTGGGTGTCGTGCTATCACAGCGCTCGGGTGTGCCGCTGAAACTCCGCCCCTGCGCTTTATTTTCGAAGAAGCTCAGTTCGGCGGAGCGCAACTATGATGTGGGGGACAGGGAGTTGTTAGCGGTGGTAAACGCCTTAAGGGTGTGGAGACACTGGCTTGAGGGGGCTAAGCACCCCTTTCTCATCTGGACCGACCACCGGAATCTGGAGTATATCCGGGCAGCTAGGAGACTGAATCCGCGTCAGGCAAGGTGGGCCATGTTCTTCACCCGGTTTAGGTTCACCATTTCCTATAGACCAGGCTCCCTTAACACGAGGGCCGACGCGCTGTCACGTCTCTATGACACGGAGGATCGGCCCATCGATCCTACTCCCATCATTCCGGCTTCTAGGCTGGTGGCACCGGCGGTATGGGAGTTGGACTCGAAGCGGGCGTTAAGGGTGAAGCCCGCGCCATCACAGTGTCCCGCGGGCCGCATGTACGTGCCGCTTGGTGTCCGTGATCAATTGATTCGGTGGACCTACACACTACCCTCTTCGGGTCATCCTGGTGTAGCGAGGACAGTGCGAGGTCTCAGGGGAAAGTACTGGGGGCCCACCTTGGCTAAGGACGTGAGGTTCTACGTCTCTTCCTGTTCGGTGTGCGCTCAGAGTAAGGCTCCTAGGCATCTCCCGAGAGGGAAGTTACAGCCCCTCCCCATTCCACAACGGCCATGGTCTCACCTGTCAGTGGACTTTCTGACCGATCTCCCTCCGTCTCAGGGGAACACTACGGTTCTGGTCGTTGTGGATCGGTTTTCAAAGTCCTGCCGTCTCCTCCTGTTTCCTGGTCTCCCTATGGCTCTGCAGACTGCGGAGGCCCTATTTACCCACGTCTTCCGGCACTACGGGATGCCGGAGGACATTGTCTCTGATCGAGGTCCCCAGTTCACGTCCAGGGTATGGAAGGCGTTTATGGAGCGTCTAGGGGTCTCGGTTAGCTTGACCTCCGGTTATCACCCCGAGAGTAATGGGCAGGCAGAGAGGGTGAACCAGGAGGTGGGCAGGTTTCTGCGGTCGTATTGCCAGGACCAGCCAGGGGAGTGGGCGAGGTACATTCCATGGGCTGAGTTGGCCCAGAACTCACTTCGTCACTCCTCCACTAACCTGTCACCTTTTCAGTGTGTGTTGGGTTACCAGCCGGTCCTGGCACCATGGCACCAGAGCCAGACCGAGGCTCCTGCGGTGGAGGACTGGGTTTAGTGCTCCAAGGAGACCTGGAGAGCCGTCCAGGAATCTCTGAAGCAAGCCAGTGGACGGCAGAAGAGGAGTGCTGACCGCCACCGCAGTGAGGCCCCCGTGTTCGTACCGGGGGACAGGGTCTGGCTCTCGACCCGGAACCTGCCCCTCCGCTTGAAGCTGGGGCCGCAGTGTGTGGGGCCCTTCAAAGTCCTGAGGAGGATAAACGAGGTGTGTTATAGGTTACAACTCCCTTCCTATTACCGTATTAACCCCTCGTTTCATGTGTCTCTCCTCAGGCTGGTGGTAGCTGGTCCCCTGCAGGAAGGTGAGGTGCCGGAGGTCCCTCCGCCCCCTCTGGACATCGAGGGCTCCCCGGCGTACAGCATAAGGGCCATTCTGGACTGGAGACGCCGGGTGAGGGGCCTGCAGTACCTCGTGGACTGGGAGGGGTACGGCCCGGAGGAGAGGTGCTGGGTACCGGTGGAGGACGTCTTGGACCCGTCCCTGTTGAGGGATTTCCATCGCCTCCACCCGGAGCGCCCTGCGCCTCGCCCTCCGGGTCGCCCTCTAGGCCGATGTCGGCGCGCTGCGCGAGCCGCACGTCGGGGGGGGGGGGTACTGTTACAACTCCTACCGTAGGTGGCCCCCCCTCCTGCTCGGGTGGCGCTCGGCGGTCGTCGTCACCGGCCTACTAGCGTGTGCGTGTTTTGCGCAAGCTGAGTTTTGTCCCTTGTGTTTGGGGCACTTTGTTTTGTAGTGCGCTCTGAGCGCTGTTTGGGTTGGCTTGTCATTTCAGCCTTTGTGCCTATTAAAGCCAATACCCTGCATCACTGCTTCCTGCAATTGATTCCTCGTCAGCAAACACCCACGCCTTACAGACGAGTAGCAGATACACCTTTTGATTGGATTGAGCTCTTGAGTTTCTTCCCACCTGCACTTGCCCACCTGTGGGTTGCTATAAAGCCTGTATAGTGTATAAGATAGTGAGGCATTTCTGTGTTCTCATCATCTCTATTCTAACTAAATATCAGTCTAAGTCAACAGAGATGTTATTTGTGGACGGAGCCATCCCACCGCCCACTACCTCCCCCTCATCTGATGACTTATTATATCATCACCACTTCACCACTCAGTTCTGCATCCACTCACCAGAGCACACATCACATGATCAAGATATTTAGTACTCTCCACCAGTCTCATAAATAGACAGGAAAGTGCAGAGAAAAACTGGAAATAACAGTTAATTCTAGAACGCACAGAGATTCCGCCCTAGTGTGCTAATTTCAACACTATGAAAAATTATAATAAATATGAATAGAAATATTCTGAAATTAAATAGATGCAATCAATTGAGTGACTGTTCCCCTGAAATAAATAATATACACAACAAAATGAAAAGACAAATTAGTTATTATGTAAATTTGATGGAATTGTTAATGTTGTCTGAAATGGAAGAACACAAACTGCATCACATTGTCTAATGCTGGTGAGTGGGTGTCAATCTGTGAGCTGGTGACCTCAGATGCTTAGACATATAGCCTTTCAGAAAAAAATGAATATTGCTATTTAAATCTCTAACTTGTCATATTTCATAAATCTTTTTAGTTCCCTGACTATAGACATGCCTTGTGATTGGGCTACACACAAAACACAACTAGGCTATATAAAAAAAAGAAACTATTGATCCTCTTTGGCGAAGTTATATGCCTATTACTGGTGTAGTTTTATAAATTGTTTCATTTCTTTCTGAACAGACAACAGTAATTCTATAATTTTGTGAAATGTATTTCAATGTATCAGCGGTGAAAGAAATTATGAAGAGCAACGCTGGAGAGATAACAGTTGCAGGCTCATGTCTATCAGAGCAGAGAGAGGGAGACAGATCACAGAAAGTGAATGTCATTCTAGAGATACAGGCGCAATTATTTTTCTGACCACAACAATGGCCACGCGTTGGTCTATCGGCGCTACAATGTTGCGCTTTTTTAGACGGCAGGATAAATATAGAGCAGGCAACTTGAATGAACTCTGATTGCTTTTACTATCATTTTTACATCACGATGGGAATTATGTATGATACAAGAGAGCTACCGCATCCTTGCAAATGGGTTCCAGAATGAAACAGTCCAAAACGAGGTGCCGGGTCCTGTTCCATGGAAATTCCCTAAATTTACATTGTTAGGTTTCTTGCGCTTGATGGTTGAAATCGTTCGAAGGGGTCTTCCAGTAAAGAGCACGTGACTTCTCACGATTTTCCGGTCCTGTTCTTGTAATTCAATACAGAGTCAAAATATAATGTGAGACAACTGACCGCTGCGCCTGTTGAAGAGTTGGGCTGTGTGCATGTGGGGACTGGACACTTGGGCATCAGACACTGACCACAAGGAATACCTACATTTTTCTACGTCTTTCTGGGAATGAAACATTAGTTTAATATAAAATGTGTGAAATAATATTTAGTCGGATTTTTCTTGGGTTTCCGTTACTTCTCTGGATGGCAGGTAAAGTTAGTTTTGTTATACCGTTATTGAAAGATTTAAGAATTTCAAGCAGAATTGGAACACAGATAACGCTAAAATATTTGACATTCCAGTTAAGAGGGATAGGAACAATAGCCGCCTTGGTTCGCGTTAAAATCCACAATAACTGGATCTTATTTCATAGTGGCCAGAGAGATAAACTAAAAACCAATAACAGGTTTTGGAATTACCAGGAGAAGGCAATGTAGTAGCGAATAAAATCTGTATGCTCGCAGTAAAGATGATGTGACATATGACACAAAATGTCATTTTTTTGTCTTAACGGTATGTCTTGTCCAATATACTACGTTTTAAACTTTTTTTCCTATATTTCAATTACTGATTAGAAACTGGCTTCTGAAAAAGGCAACTAATTTTAACCTCTTGTTAGTTTACCATTCTGCATTCTAGGCCTAGACTTGGGATCGTTTATGTTTAAAGAAACAGTATGTCTGCTTGAGAATGCAAATTAGCTGATTATGGTCTCTGTCATGTGGTCTGACCTGTAGGTGGGCCTACACATGCCGCCTGTCCTATTAAGCTCAACCCTCCCAGAGTGGTGGTGAGATATGGAGACTCAGTCTCAGTCAACTGCAGCACATCATTCACAGACCATGAGGGGATGGGCTGGGAGGCCACATTAGGAGGTACAGGTTTAGAAAAGGTCAACTTTGTCATCTGGAATGTGGAGAATTTGACAGACTGGACAATACAACCTGCATGCTACCTCACACCAAAAAAAGGAGAGCAGTGTTCGAAAACGTTCCGTGTCATTCTATACAGTAAGTTGTTTTTCTTTTGCGTCTTGTAGTGAGTTTTGTCAGTGAAAACAATTATTTTCTTCTCACTATATGTAACTATTTTGTCTCTAGAGACTGCAGACAGCGTCTCCATCTCTCCTCAGAGCCACTCTGGTCCGATGGTGGAGGGGACAGAGTACCAGCTGCGGTGTGACATAAAGAACGTCGCTCCTTTACGGAAGCTGGTTGTGAGGTGGTACAAAGGGAATGAAACTGTAAAAACTGAAACATTTCATGACTCCAGGAAGAACCCAGTGAATGTGTCCTCCACCCATAACATTACCCCCAGGAGATTTGAGGATGAAGTAAAGTACAGATGTGAGGCAGAGCTGGACCTGAGACCAGAGGGACCAGTGGTACCACTACCTGTCTCACAGACTCTTCATTTTGCTGTTTACTGTAAGTCTTTTTGTTTTCTTTTTGGGGGTTGGTGGCACTGCGGGGCTGTTCAATGTTGGTCCTGGAGTGCCGAAGTACTTCTGGTTTTCATCCTCTCCTTCTAACAAGGGACTAATTCAGACCTGGGACAATTTACAGGTGAGTGCAACCAGGTAGAAACAAAAAATTGAAGTGTTTTGGGCCTCCAGGACCGGAATTGAACAGCCCTGCACTAAAAGGACCTTTTACAGGGACTATTTCATTTCACATTCTTCAAACGATCCTAAAGTGATGTCATAGACCCTTTTGTTTGATGTTAACGTCAGTCTGCAGTGCCTGTAGTCTGTATCAATGGCAAAACTGTCATCAGCCAAAACAGCTGTGAAGTCCTTGGTTGCTGCACCCATTGCAACTAGCGGCAGGATGTGGGGAGTGCTGACTGAGGGGAACTGTAGTTTTGCCTGGATGACAGCTTGTGGTGGCTCATCTTAAAGGGGAAGGCAGACATTATTTTTGTCTGCGACATATTGCCTGACAACTCAAACTGAATTCTTCCACTGCTCTATGTTCACTACAAACTTCAATCTAAAACTGCCATCGTTGAAGTCGTTTGTAGTGACGTCAAAATGAGGGGTGTTCTACAAACAAAGTAATCAGCGATTGGATCAGCTCTAACCAATCAGAGTATCAAAGCCAATGAACAATTTTCAAAACAATGCTTTACCCACATGTTGTTCTGGCTCTCGCCCAACCCATTGGTTTCTGGGACCAATCAGAATAGTTAGAATATGTTTGTGTTCCTCAAATTATCATGGAGGTAGTCAGATCAAGACTTATTGTGGAGGAGAAACGAACGTCTGTGGGCGTGTTGTAGCATTTTGGGTAGCCAGGTATGGACTATTAGTGTGTTCCAACAAATCCAAAATTCCAAACGATCACAACAGCAATTTGCATGTGTTTTGTCTCTCCTACCTTTCCATTTGGCTTCATTGTACTGTTAATTTAACAGCCTCCTGAAAGGTCTCTGTCAGTTTCCCCTTATCTGTTACTATACTTATTGAATGCCCAAGATATTACAGCATAGCTGAGTACACAACCCATAATCTGAGCTGCGTTGAGGGTTATCCTGTACCTGAGGTCATTTGGTACAATACAAATAGTATTTAACATCTTTGAATTGATTTAGCTGTGCTTGATTGAGCTTATCTGTGCAATGGAATCAATGCAATAGTCCCAAAAGTCCAAACCCCACCCATGTAGCAATCCAGACAGGCCCAAGCAAATATGCAAAGTATTTTAATGAAAATGTAAAATACTCTTTGAACCCAGGTCTTCTGTCCATATTTGTATATTCTATATCAGTGTCTGTTGCATTTTGGTATTATTATGCTCATGTGACTCTCGTGCCTCCAGTCCCACCACAGAACATTCTGGAGCTGAAGGACACAGAAGTTGATGTTGGTTCCCCTACTGGGCTGAATTGCTCCTCCAATGGGAACCCCCGGCCAGAGTACTCCTGGACTTATCACCGGGCTCCCAACGTGAAATTGAAGAACGATGATGGGGGGTCCCTACTGACCATCGAGCAGGCCACAGGGGAGAACATTGGGACCTACACATGCCACGCCAGTAATACCCTGGGAAAGGTCTTTAAAATAGCCAGGGTCTCTGTCAGAGGTAAGACCTTCACCAATTATAATGAATTATTGTATTTTGCCTGTCCGGATGCTTAAAGCGCTTTACATAGTAAGGGTTAGGGTTAGGGTTAGACACTCACCTCATCAGCCTCTGTCATCAAAGCGTCCAGGACATTGGTAATGTCGGCTAATGACACTCTTGGCTCAGATCTACCATGTCTTTCTCTATGGTTCTTAAGGGGGTGAAATAAAAATGTATAAAATGGTTCTATAGTCTACGTCTATGTGCTGTATTCACAGTTGCATTTGTTTGTCTTTGCTAATGCCTACTGGACATTATGTCATTGTTCAGTGACACATTTGGATATGATAGTCTATTATAATATGATACTATCACAATTTCGTGACAGCAAATATGATGAGGAACATACATTGAAATAAATATTACTGGACTGTCCCTTTAATACCAGGAATAAAACTGAGCTCAAACAGTATTTTACTGGAGAAAAAAAAAAAAACAGTATGCCTACAGCTTTGTTTTCCCAAATGAATCTCTGCTTTCTGAAATGTCGTTATGTATAGCCTATCTAAGCTATTGATGTGGTTTCTCGTTCCATAATTGAATAACACATTTAGAAACGGCCTGGTGCTTGTGGAGGAGGGTTGTTTTCTATTATATTTAAGAGGGAGTGGAGTTGAGGGATAGAGTGAATGTGCTGTGCTGACTGCACTTTCGTTAAATAAGTCAACAATTCGGCGCCGCGCGGCTGCAACTTCCAATGAACTAGAGAAAAGTACTCGAATAGATATATTGAGAGGCAGCTAAATAACGGGCCGCTAGACATCCAGGCGGCTTACGAAGCCTCTGACAAGCTCAGGCAATGAAGGATTTGTACCTAAATCGGCTTATTTCAATCGCATTGACTTTGGAACTGTTGTCGCTGTTGAATGGATCAGAATCAAGTAAGTTTTTGTAGCGCACTGAACGGGAAGTGATCGGTGGTGTCCACAGTAGAACATGTTAACGTGCTCGTCGTCATACAAATTGCCTGACAACTTTATTTTGTTTATTCTAAAATATGATGAGAAAAAAATACCACGATAGTAGACGCACATTGTTGAGATGAAAGAGGCTACAAAGGTAGAGATAGGCTTATTTACCATAACCTGGCTCAGTGCTCTCTGATTCTGAGAGTCAACATCATGTATAGAAATAGTATTCCAAGGTTTTTTAGTCATATTCCTTAATCCAGCAATAGTGTTAAAGAACCACGGAAATGCGTGGGCAAACACACACACACACACACACACACACACACACACACACACACACACACACCACCCCCCCCCCCCCTAAACCCCAGTTCATTGAATAAATAATTGTTTAACTGGTTGAAGTTACATTGAAGTTACGTAGAGATGTGCTTCATGTGAAGTATGATATTTAGTTGTGAAGTGGGTTACGTTATTGATGGAGCTTATTAGGGGAAGGGACAGTGACATAAAAGGTCCACTAAAGAATGGGATGCAAAAAATGTCCGTTTTTGTGAAGGAAGGGTATCCTTCCTGGCTCATTTTCCTGTGTTTTGGTCAACTGAGTCACTGGCGGCTTTCAGCTGCATGTCCAGGGGCGAAAATCTGATATCCACTTTGGAGGGGACAATTACATGAAAGTGTCTCAAGAGCAATTCCTGAGGGGGACACCAAAAGTAGTGCTGTAACACATAGCCTACATTGTAATATGGTAAATGTATATTGAGGAACCAAAGAAATAAGGTGTTTGCCGTACTCCTAACTACCGGTACCCAAAACTACACAACTAATCGCAACAGCAATACCATTGCCTTTAACAAATCTTAGTTCAGTCACCAGTTTAAGTTGAGAGTGGGGGTATCCATGGCATTTTCCAATTATGTTCCTATTTTACAAGTCAAAAAAATTGAGAACCTTTCATAATGTTGCCAAACAAAGACTCAACAAACTTACCTGAGACTCCCTGTCTCTGCCAGTCTGTCCCTGCATATCTGTCCCCAACTCTGCTGTCTGTGTGCCATCTGTTGCCTGCTCTGCCTAATGACATCATTGTGAAACATTTCCATTAGAATTTCATTTCTTTCTTATGAACATTTTATCAACTAGTCTTTGAGATATTAGGCTACTAGGGTTCTTACTATGCGTTTTGGTGTATTGAAAAATACTCTGATGTCCGTCTTTTATTTTTCTGCCATTTTTCTACCTGGCTGGCTACACACACAGTGTGTAGGTTATTTACAGTAGGAGATGGGCTTCTATCATCTTCAATCATTCTATATGGGCTTCGATCTAAAAGGTAGCTAGCAAATGTGAAATGGATTAAAATGACAAGAGTTGACAGCTGTATGAGTTCACCATTTACACAACATATGCTGCAACCTTTTGTAATTTTAATAGTTTGTTTCATATTGGCTGGCTTCCAACAATAGCTGAATTTGCAAAGCTAGCGAGCACCAATTCAGTTTCAGTGGTGTTTGCTATAATCTTTGCTACCCGGGTTAAATAAAGGTGAAATTAAATAAATAAAAGTTCCCTTGCGACAATTTAGCTTTTGCAACGAGACCATTAAATATATTTAAGACAATGGTAGATGAGAGTGTAGTTCTGTTCAGTTTGGACTTCAGTTTATCGCTAACCTTATCACGGGGACTTTGAAGCACTAACTTACATCATCTGCATTCTGATTCCATCTTTGACGACGCCACATAAATGGAATAGGTACTAGTTAGCTTAATAGTTAAAATTTGCGCGCTAGCTCTGCATATTCAGCTAGTGTGTGTGTGCGCGTTTGACTGGATGAACCTCACGGCAGTTACGTAGTAAGCTAAGGAACGGGCAGTGGATCAAACCATTGTGAGGCAAAGGGCGGGGGGGGGGGTCGCAATCTTTTGAAACTTAAAAACGCGCTATTAAGTGTCTATAATCAGCACAATTGCTTTCATTGCGTATTATTAATATTATTTAAATTACATAGTTATGTTTCAGTGATATATTGGGGGGGACAAATCATATTTTTCCCAGGATGGGGGGGGTCGTGTCCCCCCCGTCCCCCCGGGATTTCCGCCCCTGTGCATGTCACAAAAGTGTGCATTTCCTTTTTTGCTGCTGCTCATTGAAATAGGATGTGATTTATTGTTGGATATTACCAGGTATTTACATTATGTAATTCATTATCTCTCTTTTCTCCTAACTCTGTAGGAGCAGAGCCGGTATGTCCTATCAAGCTGATCCCTGAGAGTGTGGTGGTGAAATATGGATCACCAATCTCAGTGTCATGCAGCAACACAACCAGTGTTGAAGAGATCTACTGGACCACAGGTCCAGAAGTTGTCAATGACACTACCTGGAGTGTTTTGGAACTCCTAAACTGGGACATAAGGCCTGGTTGTAAGGCAACCTTTCAGGGGATTGGAAGATGCAGTAAGCCTCTGCACATCACAGTATACAGTAAGTGAAGATGCTGTCTTCTTCATTCTCTGTCAGAAGAATAATGTCTCTATCCGTAAGGGGTATCCTCTATATCTGGCTGGTATAATATATTATACTGTATATTGTATTATATGAACATTGTGAATGGCATTTCATGTTCCTGTTGTACCGAAATAAAACCAATCTGTGACCCCAATGCGTACGCAATGGGTACCGAGGGGGTTTGGTGAACCGTTACACCATTATTGTTCACCATATGCTCTTACACATATTTACTGTCTCTTTTTTACTGTTTCGTATTAACTTCTAGTTGTTTTTAAAGGTTGGTTTTTGTCTTGAAACAGTAATAAGTCTGAAAATTGTCTTCCACAGAGACTCCAGACAGCATCTCCATCTCTGTTCTGAGACACTCTGGTCCCATGGTGGAGGGGACAGAGTACCAGCTGCAGTGTGACATACAGAACATCGCTCCTCTACAGAACCTGGTTGTGAAGTGGTACAAAGGGAATGAACCCTTAGGTAATGTAACTTACAGTAACGTCAGTAAGACACCAGTGGATGTGTCTGATACTCTGATGATCAGCCCCAGTAGACATGATGATGGAGCTCAGTATAGATGTAGAGCACAACTGGACCTGGGACCAGAGGGACCACAACCCCATCCTACAGTGACATCAGAACCTCTCAACATTACTGTGCACTGTGAGTTGCTGAGAACTGTTCATATATACTAAGCATGCTAACGTTGTGTAACGTGTGATAATATATTAGCTCTATGCACATTCCGTAAGTGCGTAATGTTCTACGGTGAAGTCTCACTATAGATAGATGTCTTTTAATGTTAGAAGAAAATTATCAAACTTACAATTGTGTTTGTTTCCTTCACTGCAGTAATTCATTCAATAAATGTGTTTTCATATTTTCACCACCTGCCTTTATACTCCCTCCCTCTCTAAGATAAGCCATGCATCAATGCATCTCGACTGCCAGTGAGGATACCTGTGTTCAGGGGCTATCCTGAGGAGTTAGTGTGTGAGGCTGAGGGTTACCCACAGCCCAGGATACAGTGGGTCTCTGACCCAGCGAAGCATGTCAGTGAGGCGGGAGGCAACCTGACTGTCTTTGAGGCAGGGCTCTACAACTGCACCGCCACCAACGATGTGGCGACAAGCTTCATTGTGGTAGAGGTGGTTTTAAATGGTAATGGAACCTTTATTAAACTGTATTAAACCCTTTAGTAACCCATTATTTACTGTTTATGAACATCTTGTAGAACATTTTCTTCTTGCTGGTCTGCTTCCTCCTCCCATCTCTCTGGTCTCCTTTCTCTCTCTGTGTCTGTTATTCTTTGGTTGACTAATGTTCTCTGAACAAATTGTATTAACTTTTAACTATGCAGTTTTCCTCATATGTCCTTTACCCGTTGACCAATCCAATACCTCTTAGTCTAAACTGCTCTCCTCCTGCCACATTCTGTAGTCAGATACATGTAGTACATCTCTGTTGTGTGAGGGAGTTTGAACCAAAGCTGCAAAACATGAGGAGATGATGAGGGGACAGTATTTTGTTGTGCACATATAAAATCAGGCATGAAACAAACTCCTTGGGAAGGGCACCTGGTGAGGCTAGGTAGAACTGAGCATCATCTATCATTCATTGAAGAGTGTTGGGTAAAGTTGTTGAATATTTGGCAGTTTAGCTCAGTACTGACTGTTGCCTTGTAGAAGACTATTTCAAGGGTAAAGTTGAGCAATGTCCCCACTCTTACGGTATGTTGTAGATCTACTCTGACTGGTGGGATCATGTAATATTATGTTAAGTAATACATGATTATTCTTTCCTGTTGGAGGAAGTAGGATAAATCAGTGTATTGATGCTTCTCTATTTGATGGTGAATATGGTTCAGTCTGAGGTGGCGCCAGAACGTTAACAGAGTGTGATGGATTAATGGGTGTTTGTTATGTCTCTCTGGTCACAGAGGACTACCTGCCCCTCATAGCGGGCTTCGTGGCCTTCATGGTCGTGATCATCTCGGTCATCTTCGTCTTCATCTACTCCATCTACTACAAGAACACCAAGATGGGCCGCTACAGCCTGAAGAAGGCCAAGCTCAGCAGCACGCCCAACGGCAACGTAGCGCAGAACGGCGGCCAGGACACTCCGCTCCCGATGACTAAACTGTCTCAGCCAAACATCAACTTTTAGGAGAACAAGCTTTATTGGGATGGGACATTCTGAATGAAGAGCCCTCTTTCCCCGCTGAGAGACTAAGTGAGAGACCATATGGTTGAGGTGGTTGAGGGGCTGGTCACAACTCATTCAGCTGGCAGACGCAGGTCTGGATTGTGATAGTTGGGAGTGTCTCCTGACTCTCCTCCAACCTCCCTATGCACTACCTTTCCTCTTTAGCACTAAGATTAAGTACAGATCAGTCCCTCTATTTCCCCTTCTACTGAAGAACCTGATGAGGTAGAATAACTTCTGTTTTTAATGTGAGCTATATGATCTATTCTACACATTCAAAGTGTAGCTGATGTGTGCTCTGAAGGACAAGAAGAAGTAGCAGCAAATAGACAAGGTGAAATCCCTCTTTCAATTGGCTTAATTGAAATGTATTTTTTATATGACTGGTTTTGGAAAAACTGGTTTGTATTGCATAAGCACCAACAAGGGAATTGTTATGTCATTTTGAATGTCTTTTTTTAGTTTGGTCTGATGACAAGGTAATTGCTGTCACATTATACAATTGCTTGAAGAGCAGCACATGATTGAAATTGTGAGAATGACCCCTTTGCCTGGATGTGATGTCTTGCTCGTGACAAGAAGCTTGGAGTGTAACCTGCAGTACAGTGGAGGCTGCTGAGGGGAGGACGGCTCATAATAATGGCTGGAACGGTGTGAATGGAATGGCATCAAACACATGGAAACCATGTTTCATGTATTTAATTCCATTCCACTCCGGCCATTACCACGAGCCCTTCCTCCCCAATTAAGGTGCTACCAACCTCCTGTGCTACAGTATATGCACACAACTTATTTAGGTTGTGAGCACAATGATCACTGAAACCAATTAATATAGCCTACATGTGAAAAGTATTATTTCCCCAGAGTGTGAATTAGTCCGTGACATTGAGGGGGACTTTATTTTTTTACAGGACTTCCTAAAAAAAAGAAAATTGGCAGGTGGCTGTAACGACTGTCGAAGAGATGAGACCAAGGCGCAGCGGGTACCTGAATACTCATACTTTAATATTATTATTTAAAGTGAGTAACGGGAAAAAACAAGAAACAGAACGACAGCTAACAGATTTGCAGGCTAAACAAACAACAGTGCAAATACAACTACCCACAAAAACCCAAACCAAACACACACCTATATATATAGGACTCTCAATCAGAGGCAACTAGAAACACCTGCCTCCAATTGAGAGTCCAACACCCAAACATAGAAAAACTAAACTAGACAGAACATAGAAATACATACAAACCCTCTGCCACATCCTGACCAAAACTAATACAATTACTCCCTCTGCTGGTCAGGACGTGACAGTACCCCCCCCCCCCCTAAAGGTGCAGACCCCGAATGCACCTAAAAGAAAAGACAAAAAACCCCAAACAACAAAAATATCCCCCTAAACTAAAGGGAGGGAAGGGAGGGTGGCACTGTGCTACACCCCCCCTCCCCAACCCACCTATATCGGAGGCTGCTCAGGTGCGGGACGTGGACCCCGCTCCACCCTCGGCGTCGCCCAGTTAGGTGGCGCCCCTGGCCGCATCAGAGGACTGGTGGGCGACCCTGACTGCGCCCGGCTAGCGATTCCTGCTGCGCCCGGCTGGCTGGCGGGCGACCCTGGCGGCTCCGGCCTGGCTGATGGCTCTGGCGGCTCCAGACTGGCTGGCGGCTCCAGACTGGCGAGGCTGGGCTGACGCACTAGAAGCCTGATGCGTGGGGCTGGTACTGGACGTGCCAGCCTGGAGACACGCACCTCAAGGCTAGTGCGTGTAGCGGGAAACACTGGACCGTAGAGGCGCACTGGCGGTCTCGAGCGCAGGGCTGGCATCACCCCTACTGGCTGGATGCCCACTTTCCCCTGGCACATGCGGGGCGCTGGTACTGTGCGTACCGGCCTGAAAATACCCGGCCTCGCCACAGTACCCATCACCCCAAAGCACGGGACCTGTCCAGGATGTCTCTGCCCAAAATGGTACGGGGAGCTGGCCTGGGGCTCCATCCTCGCCCCGCCAAACTGCCCTTGTGCCCCCCCCAAAAAAATTATTGGGGCTGCCTCTCGGGGTCCCTTACCAGCCGTATTCCCCGGTCCTCGCCAGATTTCCTCCGCTGCTTGGTCCTGTTGTGTGGGTAGTTCTGTAATGACTGTCGAAGAGATAAGACCAAGGCGCAGCGGGTACCTGAATACTCATACTTTAATATTATTATTTAAAGTGAGTAACGGGAAAAAACAAGAAACAGAACGACAGCTAACAGATTTGCAGGCTAAACAAACAGCAGTGCAACTACAACTACCCACAAAAACCCAAACCAAACACACACCTATATATATAGGACTCTCAATCAGAGAGGAAGCCTACACTCTTGTAGTCTGAATTAATTAATGCGTCTTGCTGACAAATTTACATTAAAAAAAGTCTGGACACCTGAAAAGGGGCTGAAATACGGGACACAACTACAGCTGTCTGTCCCAAGCTCATGTGAGGGCCCAGTTGAAACAATGTTGCAAAGCTCAAAACAGACATTAGAGAGGCAGACAGGTGGAGAATGAATGCGATTGAAAGAACCTGAACCAGGTTAAACCAGCGGTGAGCTCATTTAGGGGAGCACATGTCTCATTTGAGGGTCAGAGCTACTCTGTTACTACTCTACACTGCTCCTACTCACCCAGCACTGCATCTGGAGTGTTCAGTGTTTTAAAACTGCATCACTCTAATGCCGGACTGCATGTGAGTTCTGAATGTGTGGAAGAGGCAGTTGGTGTGTGGTTGCATCTTCCTGTAAGCAGATTGAATCAAGCCATTATTATCACATGCAGGAGTCAAGAGAAAACCTGGAGCTCAAGAGTAATGTCAATACTTTTTAGGTCTCACTTCACGCTGTGGCCTAAAACCTTTGTAATTACATGGTAGTTGCATTGTTACATAGTACTTACAACTGTTATACCGGTTTGTTATACAGTTAGAAGTATGTAACACTTTGTAATTACAAGGTGCCCATATACACTCACCGGACAATTTATTAGGTACACCACCCCATTCACGAAAATGGATCACTCCTACAGAAAGTTAGTCACCTGGCCGTGGCTTGCTATATAAATCAGGCAGACAGGCATCAAAGCATACAATTAATGTTCGATTGAACGTTAGAATGGGCAAAACGAGTGACCTAAACGACTTTGAGCATGGCACACCAGCTCCAATATCTCAGAAACGGGCGCCCACGACCCATCCTGCCTGGTGTCAACAGTACAGGCTGGTGACGGTGGTGTATCACCATCCAAACTGCAGCAACTGCGTGATGCCATCGCGTCAGCATGGACCAACATCCCTGTGGAACGTTTTTGACTTGTAGAATCCATGTCCCGAATAATTCAGGCTGTTCTGGAGGCAGAGTGGGTCTGACTCGGAACTAGATGGGTGTACCTAATAAACTGCCCAGAGTGTATGTAACTACAATGTAAATGCATATGTTGTAGGCTACTTCATGCAAACTCAAAGCCTTTTGTGTATGTAATATAAAATATAGAACTGTACATTTAATAGTCTGTAAAAATGTGTGCCTCTAAAAGGTAAGGGCCCATAGAGTATATGGAGAATAGATTGCAAAGGGGGGGCTTATAGGGAAGAAGAGAACAATTAATATTGTACAAAGGGATGGTCAGTGTAGTTTTCTATCAATATTGGTCCTCTGGTTGTTAGGAGAGAGTAACTCCCTTGACCCCCTTTCACCACAGTATGTAGTCTACACAAACTTCTGTGGAGGTCTTTTGTTTCACAATCCTCTCATGTCAATACTCCTGTGTTAAGAAATTCATTTGTATTAATCTTTTGTATGATATTGCTTTGAGTTATCTTTCAAATATTGAGTTTTTTATGATGATAATTATTGTTGTATTGTGAAAATGACAGAAAAAAATAATTGAGCAAAATGTGTTTAATATTTCTAAAATATTTTTTTTTATTTAAGACAAATGTCAGAATTTCCTTATCAGAAAGTAAATTGTATATTTGAAAATATTTGTAACTGTTTCATTTGTGGCCACAAAATGTAAATTAGGCCCTATGGCTTTTTATAGCCCCAATAGGCCTAGAGAATACACCACACTACAGTATTTATTTTGTGAATTGTGTGCACCCCCTGGAGATCAATTTATGATGCTCTGAGTCAGTGGTTCCCAAACTTTTTATAGTCCCCTACCCCTTCAAACATTCAACCTCCAGCTGCGTACCCCCTCTAGCACCAGGGTCAGCGCACTCTCAAATGTTGTTTTTTGCCATCATTGTAAGTCTGCCACACACACTATACATTTATTAAACATAAGAATGAGTGTGAGTTTGTCACAACCCGGCTCGTGGGAAGTGACAAAGAGCTCTTATAGGACGAGGGCACAAATAATAATTATAATCAATAATTTTGCTCTTTATTTAACCATCTTACATATAAAACCGTATTTGTTCATTGAAAATCTTGAATACCTCTCCACAGGTTAATGAGAACGGTGTGCTTGAAAGGATGCACATAACTCTGCAATGTTGGGTTGTATTGGTGAGAGTCTTAAAAGTACCTGCATAATTGTGCACCCAACTCACTCAGGTGCTTCGCTATATCACATTTGACATTGTCCGTAAGCTTGAGTTAATTTGCACACAAAAAAAACAATACACTAATGGAAAGACCTGTGTGTTGACCTTGTTAATGCAGACAGAGAAGAGCTCCAACTTCTTAATCATAGCTTCAATTTTGTCCCGCACATTGAGAGTCCATGTAATCCTAGATTCAGATTGTTCAGGAGAGATAGGCCAGCCGTGTGAGAAACTCATCATCATGCAAGCGGTCAGACTGTCACGCCCTGATCTGTTTCACCTGTCCTTGTGATTGTCTCCACCCCCTCCAGGTGTCACTGATTTTCCCCAGTGTATTTATCCCTGTGTTTCCTGCCTCTCTGTGCCAGTTCGTCTTGTATGTTCCAAGTCAACCAGTGTTTTTTCCCGTACTCCTGCCTTTGCTATTCTCCTTTTTCTAGTCCTCCTGATTTTGACCCTTTCCTGTTCTGGACTCTGTACCCGCCTGCCTGACCATTCTGCCTGCCTTGACCACGAGCCTTTCTGCCACTCTGTACCTCCTGGACTCTAATCTGGTTTTGACCTTTTGCCTGTCCACAACCATTCTCTTGCCTACTCCTTTTGGATTAATAAACAATGTAAGACTCCAACCATCTGCCTCCAGTGTCTGCATCTGGGTCTCGCCTTGTGTCATGATACAGACAAGTGAAAATTATGGTCAGTAAAGAACTTTAAGCTCCTCTCAATTAAAAAAAAGTGTCAATACATTGCGCCTTGATAACCAGCGCACTTCTGTTGTAAAACCGTTACATGGTCGCTGCCCATATCATTGCATAGTGCAGAACATACACGAGAGTTCAGGGGCCTTGCTTTAACAAAGTTAACCATTTTCACTGTAGTGTCAAACGTATTTCAAGCTGTCAGTCATTCCCTTGGCAGCAAGAGCCTCTCGTGGATGCTGCAATGTACCCAAGTGGCATCGGGATCAACTGCTTGCAGGCGCGTTACCACTTCCCTATGTCTCCCTGTCATGGCCTTTGCGACATCAGTACAGATACCAACACATCTTGACCACCAAAGTCCATTTGATGTCACAAAGCTGTCCAGTACTTTAAAAATATCCTCTCCTGTTGTCCTGGTTTCCAGTGGTTTGCAGAAGAGGATGTCTTCCATAATTCACCCCCCATAAACGTAACAGACATATACCAGGAGCTGTGCCAGGCCCGTGTAACAGTGTAGGTTCCGTCCCTCTCTTCGCCCCAACCTGGGCTCATTGTGTTATTTCGCTGAACACTGGATGGTTTAATTTTATTTTTGGCATTGAAACGAGGCTACTAAGGAGAAGAAAAAAAACTCACCCAAATGTATAGCTGGAAAATGTAAATAGTTTTAAATGTGAAGAATTTTTTCTGCAGCAACCAGTGATCCGGGTCAACAGCGTCAATGTAACAGTATAGCTTCCGTCCCTCTCCTCACCCCTACCTGGGCTCGAACCACCCTACCTGGGCTCTGCACACATCGACAACAGCCACCACCGCTAACTAGCTAGCCATTTCACATCGGCTACACTTAGGCCTAATGAATTATAGAAGAGACCCGAACACACACTAAGTTGTTCATTTCAAACAATTTATCGCATAAGATTTGTTGTGTGATTGGCAGAAGTTTATTTTTCTTGTACGTTGCTCATATGAGGAATCTACAGGATTTTAAAACAGCTGGTCATCATTCTGATTTTGCTCAACAGTTATTTTGTGACGCGCGCTTTGGGATCTCCGTCATCCCGGATGAAACGGAAGCCCATTCATTTTCAAACAAGGAAGCCAAGTGGGCGGAGCGACCATTGGGCGAGGTTTCGTGAACAGGGGTGGACAAAAATTCATTTAAGTCTGTATATTCATTAGCTTTGGGAAAGGTTCATTTTCGTCGTTTACACGAGATCCCGTTGCTATTGACCAATCGAAGCTCACTATGGTTTCCAGCCCCTGTAGATACGTAGCACTATCTAGCTTGCAAACATGAGAGCGATGATTCAGTGTTGACATGCATGTGATTTTCTTACTATTAGGCTACTTTGAAAACGATGTCATGGGTGAAAATGTAGCCTATTGGTTGCGGGTTTTTGGGCTACTTCTTGTTTGCACCGCGGCCGCCATGACATTTTTCTTAAAAATATATAAATTAGTTTCGATAATTTAGTTTCGATTACCGTAGTTATACGTTTTCAAGGTGACGGTCAACATTGGGATATATTTGCTGGATAAAATAAATATGGTGAAAGGACTTTTAGAATTTCTGACTCTCGGTGTGTTGGTGTTAACAGGTAGGGTCTACAGATCGATGTTAAAACTTTTTTGTAAAACTACAGACGTTTGCTGTTCTCGTTACCTTGTGAATTTCCCATTATGTTTAAACAACTCAATTACTATTCAATTGTATTTTCCAGGGTGATGATTAACTTTCTGGAAGTCATAGTAAACTTGTGTTTGACTATTTGAAGTCTAAGTCCAATCTCTCCCACCGAATCAATATGTCTCTGATCAAGAAAGAGCTCTATTGGTGGGTGTGGTAGATTCATTTGGAAGAAAAACAAGTGTTTTTCTCTCTCGAATTTGGTCCCTGACACGGAACCCAAACCGGCTGCGCGCGTGCGCTATCGTGCATACATTTATTTTGTCCCCCTACACCAAACACGATCACGACACGCAGGTTAAAATATCAAAACAAACTCCGAACCAATGACATTAATTTGGGGACAGGTCGAAAAGCATTAAACATGTATGGCAATTTAGCTAGTTAGCTTGCACTTGCTAGCTAATTTGTCCTATTTAGCTAGCTTGCTGTTGCTAGCTAATTTGTCCTGGGATATAAACATTGAGTTATTTTACCTGAAATGCACAAGGTCCTCTACTCCGACAATTAATCCACACATAAAACAGCCAACTGAATCGTTTGTAGTCATCTCTCCTCCTTCCAGGCTTTTTCATCTTTGAATTTATATGGTGATCCATCTACATTTTCATAGTATTACCACGACAACCGGCAAAACAGTTCGTCTTTCAATCACCCAGGTGGGTATAACCAATGAGGAGATGGCACGTGGGTACCTGTTTCTATAAACCAATGAGGAGATGGGAGAGGCAGCGCGATCTGCGTCAGAAATAGAATGGAGTTCTATTTTAGCCCTTGGCATCTGCAGACACTAGTTGGTATGTGCGAGCAGTGTGGGTGCTATAATTGAGTAACATGGATTTCTACATTTATTTTGCGATGCTCGCGCACACGACGTGTCCGGTCTGGTCAGCATGTTAGAGCAGTGGTTCCCAAACTGTGGGGCGCGTCCCCCTAGGGTTCGGCAGTCCAGCTCAGTCCAGCTTTCATCTTACTCTTGAAAGTTGTAATAGTAGAATGTACAAGGTGCAATTTCGAAATTGGATAGTGTATCATCAGTTCCTCTTGTCATGTCAGTCATTGCATACCTTAGAGAGCTATTTATAACTTGTAAGAAATGTCAAGATCAACTAGCCCAAGTGTACTCAACTACTATTTGAGAAGGTCCAGTCACACAAATTTCCTAGGCGGTAAAATTCTGGATGGATATTGTCTTTATCGGCGTAGTAACAAACCCCCACCTCGCGAGTCGTGACCCATATGACCCCAAATTGTTCAAGCTCCCGTTAATGGCGGAAAGAACGTTTGGGGCGGCAGGGTAGCCTAGTAGTTGGAGTGTTGGACTAGCAATCGAAAGATTGCAAGTTCAAATCCCTGAGCTGACAAGGTACAAATCTGTCATTCTGCCCCTGAACAAGGCAGTTGTTCCTAGGCCGTTACTGAAAATAAGAATTTGTTCTTAACTGACCTGCCTACTAAAATAAAAATAGTTTTAAGCTAATTTGCCTGAAATTCTACCTATTTTGCTATCGGCGGAGAGAAGCTTTTTGCAGTTTTAAAGCAAATTTACTGCAATTATACACATTTTGCCATGTCTTAAATGTGTTCATATGATACCTGAGTGAGTCAGTCAGTGCGCCCATGAGGCCCCCATGGGCGCACATTCTGACCATAATAACTGCAAGATTTAGATAGCTGGTTAGCCTAACATACCTACCTAGCTAACATGGGCTCGTTGATCAACTGTACATTACTGACATGTTAGAAATAGTTCTCTAATGTCTGTCAGTGAATGACATAACAAGAGGAAAACTTCCCATACACTACCAAATGTAAAAATTGCACCTTGTGCATTCTACTGTTACAACTCTCAACCACATTAATAAATTGAAAGCCTGAGTTTTTTATATTATTTATTTATAAAGTCGGGACACGTCAGCTAACGTTTTTTTGGGTCGTTTTCTTGCCCCATAGATTTTGTTGTAACGTTTGAGCCACTTAAATATCACATAAATACACATTAGACATGTCAAAATGTATAGAATAAAAATGCTACATTTTCTCTGCACCTCATGAAAAAATGTGTAGAATTGCAGAAAATAAACTTTAAACCTGCAAGATTTTCTCTTCGCCAACAAGAGGGGTGTGAACAGTTTTTGTCATGAAAAGTGCTTTTGCCCATAGAAATAGACATGGCTCGTGCGCAGGGTGGCGCAGGATGTTCCCCAATGCTGGAAGGGGGGACTGAATGCAAAAGTTTGGGAACCCCTGCCTTAGAGCACTATTAATATTAAAACAAGTTTCATTCATTTACTCCCTTGTTCCAGACTTGACTGAGTGAACTTTGTTTTTTTAACAACTAGCAGTAGCAATAGGCAACTTTCTCAGACCCTCTGATAGTGAAATGTATGGCCACTTCAAAAGTTCAGTTTTGCATAGTCAAACCAGTTGTCTTGCCCAGCAGAGAGATTGTAATACAAACCTGCAAAAATACAAGCAAATATATATTTTTTGACAGACATTGTATTGTTATGTCAGTGTTATTTTATGGTTTTATGTAATCATTGCCATGTTGTTCACATGTCATGTGCTCTGACCGGTAGGTAGGCCAACACATGCCTCCTCTCTTGTTCTCAACCCTCCCAGAGTGGTGGTTTAATGGAGACTCAGTCTCAGTCAACTGCAGCACATCATTCACAGACCATGAGGGGATGGGCTGGGAGGCCACATTCGGAGGTACAGGTTTTGAAAAAGATGTCAAGATTGTCACCTGACTGTGGATAACCTTACTGATTGGACAATAGAACCTACATGCTACATCGCTCTCATTGACGGCGAACAACCCTCAGAAGTACTTCCAGTCATTCTCTACAGTGAGTATTTTCCTCCTTGTGAATGTGAAAGGTATGTTTCTATTTAACTGTATATCAACATTGAGGGGTTTTAACATTGTTGACCTCTTCCACAGAGACTCCAGACAGCGTCTCCATCTCTGTTCTGAGACACTCTGGTCCCATGGTGGAGGGGACAGAGTACCAGCTGCAGTGTGACATACAGAACATCGCTCCTCTACAGAACCTGGTTGTGAAGTGGTACAAAGGGAATGAACCCTTAGGTAATGTAACTTACAGTATCGTCAGTAAGACACCAGTGGATGTGTCTGATACTCTGATGATCAGCCCCAGTAGACATGATGATGGAGCTCAGTATAGATGTAGAGCACAACTGGACCTGGGACCAGAGGGACCACAACCCCATCCTACAGTGACATCAGAACCTCTCAACATTACTGTGCACTGTGAGTTCCCTCTAGTCTTATTTTCAATCATTCAATTCATGTTTACAGCTGATCATTTAGTTTGATCTGATACCCTACTATGATATTTAACAGATTCTTCCAGTAATCTGTTCTCATTCATCTCATAATTTCACCCTCCCCAGACACTGAATCTTGTGGAAACAGTCCATGTTGATTGATTATTATTTCTCCTCATTCTTCAGATCCCCCAACCTTTTCCAGACCTGAAGCTGAGACCCTGGACATCAGAGTGGGTGAGGAAATCACTGCACTGCTACTGGAAAGCCCACTCCTCTGTACAGCTGGCCGTCTTCACATGTCCAAGAAGCTCTTTTCACCCCCCCACCTAGTCTTATCTTTCTTCCCCTCTCGCTCCCCCTTCACTCACTAGTGGCATTCATGTTACCTTTTACCTGAATGAGAGTGTCCATTGGTAAGCGTGCATCATCAGGTGACCACAAGTCCTTTGTTACTTTGCAATTATTACATTGTTACTACACTGTACATATGAAACTAACTACCATGGAAATATGTTTTTCAGGACACTTCATGTAAAGTGGGACCCATTTTTCCCGTACCATGAACATGTGTTACTTTCTTAATATTTCCCATATAGACTTCTCTGTGAAATATCTCCTTTGACAGTATATTTAAATGTTTAATATTGCCAAATTGCTCCAGTTTCTCCAGGCAGTCGTGGAACCACTGCAGGGATAGTAGTGGTCGTGCTGGCTTTCTTTGCTCTAGTGTCTGTCTGTGTGGTGCATCACAAACAAATCAACTCTGCTGTTGCTGGGGCTGAGGAGCTTGGGACGGTCAGCTGATCAAACCCTCATTAACCACACCCTCTTCCCACAGGGGGCAGAACAACGTTCTGGGCTATCATAGGATCGGTTCTGGAACTGACCTTTGTGTTCGTGATTGTCTATGTCGTTGTCAAACAGAGAGCAGGTCCCAACTCCATCATCTGAGCAGGCCAGAGGAAGAGAATTTCTATCGTTAGTGTGACCAGCAGGACTTCCTCAACAGACACTGTATGAATAAGAAAGGTTGTTTATTAAATTAGTATGATGGAACGCTTCAATCCTGCATGCCTTATAAATCCAAAGAGTGCTTTCTATTAGCCTACTCCAACCAATAGCTTTGTGCCATTTGTATGTGGTGTTGTTTTGAATGTGTCTTGGGCTGTGTCTGTGTGAACATGTGGCGCGACACTACAAAGCATTCATTCACAGGCATGTGTGTCCTGTTTACTTATTTATTTTATCATCAAGCATGCCTGAATGTAGTCTCTCTTCTCACAGCCATTGTGTCTCTGTCACGGATGTAAAGCGGCTGGGAAAACAGGCTAGCCTGATCGCTGTAGTCTGATGACAGCAACAAGTGATCTTATGTGACTGTACAATGAGAAATGAGCCATGCAATGCATCACTTCCTGTCTAATGCTTTTTTTTGTTGCTCTAAATTGGTGCTACCAGAGCCTTTTAACCGATTTAAGTTTACTATTCCAAGAACCACAAGCAGCTTCTCTTCACTATTGCTAATTTTGTTCTCTGCCCACACTCTTCCATTTTATCTCTTGTTAGGGTTTGACCAACTATTTGTTTGCATAACCTATATAATATAACAAATATGCTATGCTACAACATTAAGTTTATACTCTATATGATAAGAGCATACTGCTGTGTGAGAGGAAGGGGCTCATGGGATGGTGAGTCATATGGAAAGAATGCAGATGATGTAAATCAGGGATGTGGAAGAGCTTTTTAAATGATAATGGCAGGATATGGGTGAAATGTATATGCGGAGGGGTGTCGGGGTTTTAGAGAACTGTGCATTGTGCAGTCACAAGATAAATCGACTGCCAAAGATAATAACTACGCCCGGCAACAGGAGGCGTCTCGAGGTTGGGACCAACCTGCACGCCAACGATAGGATGAGTAAGTTTAAACCACGCTCATCCTCCCTCTGACAGGCCAGCAGTGAGCGGGAACTATCTCTGTCAGAGTATTTAATGAAAAGCAAAGGATGTGTAACTCAGTTCTCTGTTTTGCCCTGCGGGGTGTTACAGGGAGCCCGTATATACGAACCACCTATTTACCCTTCAAGTGTTTGCATTAATTAAAGTACAAAGAAATCAGAAGTTACTATGTGCTGACTATTTTGTTCCGATACCAGATTTGAATTGACGCGAATTAACACTCTCTCTTTTACCTTCACAGCACCCTTGATTCTGAGTATTGTCAGTATGTTTGATGATAGCTTTAATCGTTTGTCTTTCACTTTCTCAACCTATATCTGTGGACCATAGGGAAGCGGACATGCATACCGACATGAACCCCATGGACACAGTCTCAGGGCTGTGAGGAGAGAAAGGCCACTAATGTGTTTTATCGATCTCATGTATTTTAATAGGCTACACGGTCATATCTCACCATAGGTGGCTCACATGGCCCTTTAACAAGTTGCTAAACTGTGTGTTTAGTAGAAACAATTCCCCGAGATGATTTTGTTACTTGCCACTTCTTTCTGTTTTGATAAGAGTGCAGTGGCACAGTCCTTCAATAGTTGTCTTTTTTTGTTGAATCACAATCAGAGATTTGGGTTTATTTTTTATAACAATTTTAAAACAAGCATCTTTTGTATGCCATTGGGAACCTTTCTCTCATACATCACTGTAACACTGACACCTCCATACTAATCAGTGCAAACTAAGGTCAATTTAAAGAGAAGCATGAAAGTCCATCTGTTATCCTGCCTACGGTGGCTCATATAAATGCTTCCTTTTTCAGAATTGAGTGTGTGTCCTTTTTGTGTCACTCGGGTTCATCCTGGTGAAGGGGACTTCTGCCTTGCCAAGAAACACTTTGTATGTGCAGCCTGACTGTTGCTATAACAACCTGGCTGCAGTGTAGACTTATAAGGGCAATTTGCCAGCACATTTAGTCCTTGAGCAAAAACATTTTATATTATACACACATGATCATTTTCAGAAACAAGTGTACAGTAGTGTACTTCCACAACAAACAAAGGCACGGGGTAGAAACACAAAACAGAGTCGACATACTGTAGAGACTGAGGATTGGCAGCTGAGCCTTCTATAAATACACCCAATAAGCATCCAATTACTGAGCAATGTTTCTGGCAGCCTGGTCACGGCCGGTGCTGTTGTGCAGTGGTGGTACATTCTGATCACAGAGTGAGGCCTACACACTACATGCCGGACAACTCAAGTCCAACAATCCAACCTGCTGAGTCTTGACAAAGCATGGGCTCTCCAAGCAGTGTGCGTATGGGAATCAAACATGCCTGCAGAAAAGAGATTAGAACTGCAATGTGAGTTTTCTCAAACCACCTATGTATATGAATCCACAGTCACACGGGAACTGTTTAGTTTGAGGCAAGTTAACACAGGTCATTGGGGTTTCATTTCAGATTAAAGAACTGAAAATTGTAACCGTAGCACCCTTCTGAAGTCATAGAACTCTGTATGGGTATTTTCTAAAAACAGAAAACAGATGTCATCTGAATAGCTTGGGGTTGTGCTGCTGTAAGAATACATGACAGCAAACAGAATTACAAAAGATCTAGCCTGCGATTCTAGGAGTACATTTTGGGCTGAAATATATAATAGGTCTGATATATTAACTCCCATTGAACATGAAAATACAGATTCTAACTAAACCACAAATAAATGATTAAAGGAAGAATTTCCCCTGTGGGATGTAGGCCTAATGAGTTACCATTGAGGAGGTCTGGCCTTGATGCCTGTCAAACTTCCTTAGCCCCCTCTTCTCCCCCTCGGGGCCCTGCAGTCAGACACAGACTACGGTATGAGAGCCCTCGTTTGGTGAGGGAGGGCTTTTGTTAGTAATCACAGTTCACTTTGGAGTTGCCAAGCAGGACCAAGTCGGAATTCCACTCGCCTTTCAACTCAGACCATAGTGGACCTCAGAAAAGTCTGCAAAAAGATGGAAAACAACTTTCTAAAATGGATCCTGACCTTTTGCATGTTCTGCACCGGTAAGATGTTGCAAGAGTCAACATTTTATTATTCATAAGATTTGCTTATTCTCTGTGGAGTCGAGGGTTATGGGACATCTGCAGTAGAGGCCCCCATTGTATCGACGAGTTTGTAGTTTGAAGACGTGTTTGGCAATAGAATTGGTCATAAATGGTTTTAAAGCTCTTTGGCGAAATACTCTTATATAATATTGCATATATGAGTGTGTGAATTATTTACCTGTGCTTTGTCCACTGAAATTAAACTTTCAACCCAGAGATGATGGCAAAGTGGAACCTGCATCCCACCCAATCTTATATCCACAGTGATACAAACAGATCATAAACACCTGCTAAAGTCACACAATCAAATCACTGCAAGCAACATTTTCTTTGTATCTGTAAATGTGATTTTATTTAACAAATATGAATGTTGCCGATATGCCAGCAATAATAGAACTTTCTAATTAGATTATGTGATGATCATGATGATAATGAAAAAGATTGCGAAAATGATGACGCGGATGAAGACAATGTAACGATGATGATAGTGATGATGATATTGTCCACTTCTCAGTGTCAGGTGAAGGATGCTCTCTGGAGCTGAAACCCTCCAGGGTGGTGGTGGGGTTTGGGGAGCCTGTGTCTGTCAGCTGTGAGGCCTCTCGCCCGGTGCGTGTCCTAGGCTGGGAGTCAGCCATCGGGGCAGCACACACCCAACAGGACCGTGCTGTCCAATGGAAGGTGGACAGTCTGATCGACTGGATCGAGGAGCCTATCTGCTATGGAGTCTTCTTCACTGCACCCAGACAGTGTGAAGAGAAACTCAACCTCATTCTTTACAGTGAGTCAACCTGGCCTAAATAAAGCTGGCTTTTTATCTTAGCACAATTTAAGGCAGAGCATGGCTGTAGTACATGCATCAGGCCATACTTCATAATAATGAATTCTATTTGTGATGACTACTACTAAATGTACGTGTTTTGCTTGACACACTAACCAGCTGATCTTTCACAGAGACTCCAGACAGTGTCACTATCAGCTCAGCGAACCACACTAGTCCCATGTTGGAGGGGAAAGAGTACCAGCTGCTCTGTGATGTCCAGAACATCGCCCCTGTTCAATACCTCACCCTGAGGTGGTACAGAGGGCAGACTGAAGTTTACAACCACTCTTTCTCTGATTTGACCCCTGCCTCCCCTGTCCAAGTATCCTCCATCCTCCTGATCACCCCAACCAAAGCTGATAACGGAGCCCAGTACAAGTGTGTTGCTCAGCTGGACTTGGGACCAGAGGGACCACAACCGCCTCCTTCAGTGACATCAGAGCCTCTCAACGTCTCTGTGCACTGTGAGTCTATCCACTCAACCCAACCATTAATAGTTTCATGAGAAACAATGAAATACAATTGTGTTTGTGTATTCGTTTATATGCAATATCCATCCCTTTCCCTTATACTTATTTTCTCAGACCCCCCATCCTTCCTCAGTCCTGAGGCTGAGACCCTGGACATCGGTGTGGGGGATGAAATCACATTAAACTGCACGGCTACAGGAAGCCCCAGTCCTGTGTACAGCTGGCAGTCTTCAGATCCCAAAGAGAAGATGGAGGACCAACCTGTTTTTACCTCTTCCTCCTTGCTTCCAGGGACCTACACCTGCATTTCCTCTAATAAGATTGGCAAGAAGAGTAAGCAGTTCATCATCAAGACTAAGTCTTAAGGTAGGAGGACACAGTGAAGGAGGCATTGTTAAATGCACACATTTAGAGGATAGAACTAGCATTCCCTACACTTGTTGTAGAAGCCATTGTTCTTATTTGATTTTTCTATGGTATGTAATGTGAGGAGTCTCTTGAAGGCACAAAGGGCCACATCGAAGGTATGTGACTTTTCCCACAGTGGAGTGTTGGCTTTACAAAACAAAAGTCCAAGTTTGGGGGATTAGCAGAGGGAAGATATTGTCTGTCTCTAATATCAATTGCACGGTTTTGTTACAGGTGTGAGAATGTCATCATTGTCAGCCAGACCATCGCACAGAAAAAAAGGAATCGCCTTACATTTTTAAAGACTTTGGTCATGTAATAGTTTATAGTAGCATATTATTGTGTTATGATTGATTCTTGTTTTTATTGGAACATAACGTATACTTTGATGTGTTTAAATATATATGTAGGGTATACAGTTCACATTCAGTGTGGAGAACCCTAGAACGCGAGGTAGTGTGAATAATTATATCCATTAATAAGCTATCCATTAACTTTATTTTGGAAATCTACGTTGTTGTTTATGTTCTCTCTTTTTTTACATGCATAAAAACACTAATAAAATGACAAATGTATATTTATATGGCCAGTTGGTTTTATTATTATCAATGATGTTAGGCTATTATTATTAAAACTACTAAGTAATCTTTATATTTCTTTTTTTATTATAAAAATCTTATGCCCCACCCACATGCCTTTGACTTGACGTTCTTCAATGACGAGTTTACGTAGAGACGTGGAAAACGTCTAAACGGAAACGTCTAGGGTTTCCTCCATAGCAAGCTAAAGCTACATTGTGCACTATTGTTTTTTAGCAATAGTAAATATATTAGCTAACGATATAATTTCTAACAAGGTTTGAAGTTAGCTTGTTACGTTGTATCATCAGACTCACATCTGTTATTTTCACTTTTAACGTGCTCTTGCTGCAAGCAACGTTTTAGCCTGCTAGCAAGGAAGCTAGAATGACAAGTAGGATAGACTACAGCGTGTGGGACCACATTGAGGTTTCAGATGATGAAGATGACACTCATCCAAACATCGATACTCCCAGCCTTTTCAAATGGAGACATGAGGTAACGTTATGTCGAACGTTTGGGGCGGCAGGTAGCCTAGTGGTTAGAGTGTTGGGCCAGTAACTGAAAGGTTGCTAGATCGAATCCCCGAGCTGACAAGGTAAAAATCTCGTTCTGCCCCTGAACAACGTCATTGTAAATAAGACCCTGTTCTCAACTGACTTGCCTAGTTAAAGGTTAAAATAAATAAGAATGATGCATTTGATAGCTGCTTAGTCTCTGTAAGTTAGCTAGCTTTCTAGATTTTCAGATGCGTTATGTAAACAGCCGTTATCGCAGATAAACGCAATGGAAAGATAAACATAACATTTGGCTATGATATCCTTTTGTCCTGACCCCTCTCCCCACCATCACCTAGGCGCGTGTGGAACGAATGGACCAGTTCATAAAGGCTGGTGAGGACCTGGAGAAGGGGCTAGCTGAATCTAAGCGCAAGTTGACTGAAGCACAGAAGAAGACAAAGAATCTGTCCAGTTCAGTCACGGACGATGCCAAAGCCGAGCTGAGCAAGGCACAGGCCGAGGAGAAGAGGCTGAAGAAAGAGGAGCGAGACTGGGAGAAAAAACTGGAGGACCACCGGCGGGAAGAGAAGAAGATGCCATGGAACGTAGACACACTCTGCAAGGAGGGCTTCAGCAAGGTGGGTTTAGTGTGTGGAACCACTGGTGCTCCCTGGCTGCAGGTGATGGTTATTTGCTGATGCCACTTGACTTTCCCCACTCCGATCTCTCTCTGTCTCTCTCTCTCTCCTTCTGACTCTCCTAGAGTGTTATGAATGTTAAGCCAGATGTGAAGGAGGAGACCGAGGAGCAGAAAGAGCAGAAACACAAGACCTTTGTGGAGAAGTATGAGAAAGAGATCAAACACTTTGGTGAGAGTCACTTTCCCATTCTTTGTTGTCCCCATTCTTTGTGGGTAGTTGTCATGGCCATGGTCTCTGTCTCTGTTGTCAGGTATGATGAAACGCTGGGACGACAGCCAGAAGTACCTATCAGACCACCCTCACCTGGTGTGTGAGGAGACGGCCAACTACCTAGTCATCATGTGCATTGACCTGGAGGTGGAGGAGGTGAGAGCAGAACCGTAATACGACAAACCTCACCACTAATAACCCATCAGGGATTTCATCCACTATACATTACACCCGAGGACACTCATCAGGGTCATGATCAGTAGGGCACAGGGTAGCAAAATGTTTTGAAACAGAATACGATAGCGTTTCTTGTTGAACAAGTCCAGGTAGTCCCTACCTGTTTCTGTCCATTTTCTTACATTTGGTGCATAATGAACACAATCCTGGTGTAGAGAAGGTTATGAAGTAGGTTAGTAAGTGATCGTCTGATCCTCTTTATTTGCCCAAACATGCCTCAGTACAAAGTACACATGCAGTTGCCTTTTCTTGATACAGATGAGCATACACAGTGGTTAATGTCAGTGTCCTGTTGATGTTTTCCTCCTGTAGAAGAAAGCGCTGATGGAGCAGGTGGCCCACCAGACCATAGTGATGCAGTTCATCCTGGAGCTGGCTAAGAGCCTAAAGGTGGATCCCCGCGGTTGCTTCCGTCAGTTCTTCGACAAGATAAAGGTTTGTTTGCGTGTAAAGGTAATACATTTCCCACTTGCACTCAACAGCAACGCATATAGACTAGCAGTTACATTTCCCTCTCAGACTGCAGATCAGCAGTATCAGGATGCCTTCAATGATGAGCTGGAGTCCTTTAAGGAGAGGGTGCGCGGCAGGGCCAAGATCCGCATCGAGAGGGCCATGAAGGAGTACGAAGAGGAGGAGAGACAGAAACGCCTGGGGCCCGGAGGACTGGATCCTGCCGAGGTGTATGAGTCCTTACCTGAGGTACAGGACATCTACTGCTGCACCTCCTTCATTTAACACCGTCCTTCCTTCATAATCATCATCCCTATCTCTGTTTTTGCAAGTTAACGAAGCCATTTATTTTGTCCTTTTTGTAGGAGATGCAGAAATGTTTTGACGAGAAGGACATTGCCATGTTGCAGACTGTCATCAGTAAGCTGGACCCAACGGTAGGTTACAAAACCAAATCCATTCCTGTTTCTTTTGTTATATTGTCTTCCACGTGCTCGGGGCAAGCATATGACAACATACATTGTACTACAAATGTAAAGGCACACTGAATAGTGACATAAAACCTGAAGTTGTTATAAACTGGTGCTCTGAATGTCATTGTTCCCACCCGTCAGGAGGCTAAGGTCCACATGAAGAGATGCATTGACTCTGGCCTCTGGGTTCCTAACTCACGGGCAGACGAGGGAGACGACAAGGAGGAAGACGCTACTTATGAAGAGCTGAATAAGGAGATGGGCGAACAGAAGATAGAATGATTGACATGAATTGACTTTATGATGATGATATTTTCATCTATGTAGTCATCACTTCTATTGCTACTCCCAATGTTTTTTCGTGAATTTCTCCTTAACGCTTTGGAACAATGTAACCTCTGTGGTGATGTCCACTCTTTGTGGACAACAATATCACACCATATCACTTGCTGAATGCTTTTCTTTTTTTTAAACAATTCTTGCTTGGGCCTTATTAGTAAAGCTGTATTCTTAAACGTGTGTGTGCCTGTACATAGTCTCTTTGTGTGTGTTTGTGTGTGTGCCTGTACACTGTGTGTCAGCCAGCCAATCTGTTGTCTACCTTGTATTTGTGTGCTTTCAGTTGCTGGGGAACATTGTTTCTCTTTTTCATTCAATAGTCTCACTACTGGTTCTACATGTATAGGGAAGGCATGGCAGGATTTCAGTTATTGATGTGATAGAATTATACATAGTGATTTAACGTGGGATAGCCTAGTAACTGAGGTTGAAATTGGATCATATCAACATGTGACATTTTGAATCCAGTCTACTGGCCCCTTACGACCTTTTTGCTCATTGTTTTCTCCTTAATTTGACCAGCAGGTGTCACCCCACATCAACTTTTAAGTTGATGGGAGAATCACTTTTGAGTATTATTTGCAATTAAAAATGACACTGGTTTACATGAGTCAGGATAGGGTGTTCTTGAATTTAGATTTATAAGAAATATTGTTAGATCGTTTCACCTGTCTTCCATTACATAATAATACTAAATGCAACAAACTATTATGGTCCAAACACATCAAGACAGTCGTGAAGAGGGCACAACAACACCTTTTTCCCCTTAGGAGACTGAAACGGTTTGGCATGGGTTCCCAGATCCTCAAAAGGTTCTACAGCTGCACCATCGAGAGCATCCTGACTGGTTGCCTCACGGCCTCGTATGGCAACTGTTCGGTATCTGACCGTAAGGCGCTGTCAGAGGAAGGCCCAAAAAATTGTCAAAGACTCCTGTCATCCAAGTCGTAGACGCTACTGGAGCGCCAAGTCTAGGTCCAAAAGGCTCCTGAACAGCTTCTATCCCCAAGCTATAAGACTAATGAACAATTAATCAAATGGCCACCTAGACTATTTACATTGATCCCCCACTGCTGCTACTCGCTGTTTATCATCTATGCATAGTCCCTTTCCCCTACCTACATGTACAAATTACCTCAACTAACCTGTAACCCCCGCACATTTACTCAGTACCGGTGCCTCCTGTATATAGCCTTGTTATGTAATTCTACTCTGTTAATTCTTTATTTTTACCATTTTATTTAGTAAATATTTTCTTAACTCTATTTCTTGAACTGCACTGTTGGTTAAGGGCTTGTAAGTAAGCATTTCACGATAAGGTCTACACCTACACTACCGTTGAAAAGTTTGGGGTCACTTAGAAATGGCCTTGTTTTTGAAGGAAAATCACATTTTATGTCCATTAAAATAACATCAAACTGATCAGAAATACAGTGTAGACATTGTTAAATGTTGTAAATTGCTATTGTAGCTGGAAACGGCTTATTTTTAATGGAATATCTATATAGGTGTACCAAGGCCCATTATCAACAACCACCACTCCAGTGTTCCAATGGCATGTTGTGTTAGCTAATCCAAGTTTATCATTTTAAAAGGCTAATTGATCATTAGAAAAACATTTTGCAATTATGTTAGCACAGCTGAAAACTGTTGTGCTGATTTAAAGAAGCAATAAAACTGTCCTTCTTTAGACTAGTTGAGTATCTGGAGCATCAGCATTTGTGGGTTCAATTACAGGCTCGAAATGGCCAGAAACAAAGAACTTTCTTCTGGAACTTGTCAGTCTATTCTTGTTCTGAGAAATGAAGACTATTCTATGCGAGAAATTGCCAAGAAACTGAAGATCTTGTACAACGCTGTGTACTACTCCCTTCACAGAACAGGGCAAACTGTCTCTAACCAGAATAGAAAGAGGAGAGGGAGGCCCTGGTGCACAACTGAGCAAGAGGACAAGTACATTTGAGTGTCTAGTTTGAGAAACAGACGCTTCAGAAGTCCTCAACTGGCAGCTTTATTAAATAGTACCCACAAAACACCAGTCTCAACGTCAACAGTGAAGATGCGACTCCGGGATGTTGGCCTTCTAGGCAGAGTTGCAAAGAAAAAGACATATCTGAGACTGGCCAATAAAAATAAAAGATTAAGATGGGCAAAAGAACAGACACTGGACAGAGGAAGATTGGAAAAAGGTGTTATGGACAGGCAAATCTAATTTTGAGGTGTTTGGATCACAAAGAAGAACATTTGTGAGATGCAGAAAAAATGAAAAGATGCTGGAGGAGTGCTTGACGCTGTCTTTCAAGCATGGTGGAGGCAATGTGATGGTCTGGGGGTGCTTTGGTGGTGGTAAAGTGGGAGATTTGTACAGGGTAAAAGGAATCTTGAAGAAGGAAGGCTATCACTCCATTTTGCAACGCCATGCCATCCCCTGTGGATGGTGCTTAATTGGAGCCAATTTCTTCAACAGGTCAATGACCATAAGCACAGCTCCAAACTATGCAATAACTATTTAGGGAAGAAGCAGTCAGCTGGTATTCTGTCTATAAGGAGTGGCCAGCACAGTCACCGGATCTCAACCCTGTTGAGCTGTTATGGGTGCCGCTCTAAGAGCCGGCTCGCATATCAGAAGAGCCGAATCTATTTATAAAAATCATGATATGAATAATCAAAAGATTTAAATGAATAGAATGAATTAATTCAAAAAACAAAAAAAGAAATAAAATAATATAGGCCTAAATGCTCAAGCGCACACACATTCGTTCTGACTGTCTGCTCAGACTAACAGCCTCACCTGTTGTTCCTGTCAGACACGCAGTGTCAACCAATGAACCAAAGATGCGTGAGGGAGGCTCGAGCCAACTCACTCACAGTCACCCTGTAACGTCCTGACCAGTAAAGGGGGTTATTTGTTATTGTAGTTTGGTCAGGACGGGGCTGGGGGGTGTTTGTTTTATGTGGTTCGGGGTTTGTTGGGATGTGTGTTTATGTAGAGGGGTGTTTGTTTAGAGTATTCCGGGGGTTTTGGTTATGTTCTATGTATTTTAGTTCTATGCTCTGTCTATGTTGTGTATTTCTTTGTGTTGGCCTGGTATGGCTCTCAATCAGGAACAGCTGTACATCGTTGTTGCTGATTGGGAGTCATACTTAGGTAGCCCTGTTTTCACATGTCCCTTGAGGGAAGTTGTTTTTGCATAGCTGTGTGTGTGTGTGTGTGTGTGTGTGTGTGTGTGTGTGTGTGTGTGTGTGTGTGTGTGTGTGTGTGTGTGTGTGTGTGTGTGTGTGTGTGTGTGTGTGGGTGTGTGTGTGTGTGTGTGTGTGTGTGTGTGTGTGTGTGTGTGTGTGTGTGTGTAGCCTGCAGCCTGCATTACCGTTCGTTCGTTTTCTTGTTTTGTTTCGTCAAGTGTTCAATATAAGTTAAAATGAGCACTCAACCCGCTGCGCCTTGGTCCACTATATACGACGACCGTTACACACACACACACACACACACACACACACACACACACACACACACACACACACACACACACACACACACACTTAGCTGCTGAGGAGGAGAGGAAGTACAGCTGTGAAAACAACAGCTGGAAAATGAGTCGGAAGCACAGTAGCATTTGGATGCATTTTAATAATGTAGACAATGTTAGAGCATAGTGTAGAATTTGCCAAAACAATCTCATATAAAGCCGGTTCTATGCACAACCTACACCGGCATATGCAAACTGTGCACCCAACTGTGAAGCTAGCTGTAGCGAAGCTTCAAGAAACTAGCGGACCTGCTAGTGATAGTGGTGGAGCCAGCACTGTCACACATGGAGATGTTTCCACTCAGTCAAGTAGGCCTACTCCGCGACCCACAGCAACGCAGTCTTCAATGGACCAGTTCATGCCAAAGTCTATGTCTGTAGCAAAACAAGGCCAAATTGATATTGCATTGGCTAAAATGATTGCCACCGATTTCCAGTCATTGTCGATCATGGACAGAGCTTTTAGAAAT
This sequence comes from Salmo salar, assembly GCF_965601325.2. Lineage (NCBI taxonomy): Eukaryota > Metazoa > Chordata > Actinopteri > Salmoniformes > Salmonidae > Salmo > Salmo salar. Next base: position 66,585,890 of record NC_138293.1, on the reverse strand, counting down.
TCTAGCAATAGTCTAAATCCAATGTACACAATTCCAAGCAAGAAAACCCTTTCAAAATCACTTATTCCACAACTGTACAAGAGCACACAGGCTTCAGTGTGGGAAAGAGTCCAAAAAGCTACTGCAGTTTGCCTTACCACTGACTGCTGGACATCAAGGGTAACCACTTCTTACATGTCGGTTACATGTCACTTCATTGGACTGGTTTGAGTTCAGCGACAGACACACCTCAGAGAACTTGTCAGAGGAACTGTTGAGAATGGCCAGAGAATGGCAAGTAGATGGAAAAGTGGTCTGTTGTGTTAGAAACAATACAGCGAACATAACCAAAGCCATGAAAATGTTTAAAATGGACCCATCATCCATGTCTTTCCCACACAATCAACCTGATTGTAAGAGATGCTCTGAAGATGATGAAGCCCACTGTGGACAAAGTGAAAGCAGCTGTGGAATACTTCCACAGGAGCACAGTAGGTACTGAAAAACTAAAGTCTACACAACGCCAGATGGGGATGCCTGTGCTGAGGCCTAAACAAGACTGCACTGCAAGGTGGAATTCAACATTTTATATGCTGAAGCGGTTTCTTGAGTCAAAGGATGCCATCATCCTTGGTCATTGTCAATGCACCTGTTGATGCTCTGACCCAAGAGGAATGGGAGGTGGTGGAGGAGGTGTGCAGAGTCCTGGAACCCTTTGAGCAGGTCACTGTGGAGAGAGGTACAGTAAGCAGTTATTACTACATCATTATTTGATCCAGTATTATATATGTAGATGACAATGTAATATCAGTAGACAAAACATGAACCTGAACTAATAAGTTACTGTTATCTCTTTTCAGCTATGTGACAGCCTCAAAAATGATACTCCTGTGTAAGGGTCTGCAGCGAATCACAGCCAGCCGACAGAGAGAAGCAAATGTAACCACATGACATGTGACAGAGTTGATGGACACCCTATGTTCATCAATGGACAGAAAGTTCCACAGAATGGAATATAATCACGTGCTATCAGAAACCGCTGCACTTGACCCCAGGTTTAAGAAATTAGCCTTCAGTGATGCCAGAGCGATTGATGAGGCTCTTCAAACAATAACCTCAGCAGCAGGGAGGGACAGCCCCAGCAGTCAGCTGGCTCAGGCACCAGGGCAACAGGAAGAAGAGGGAGCAGATGGAGCAGAAGCACCAGCAGTAGCGCCACAAACGTCTGCTGGATGCTGTTTGATGAGAGATCAACTGGGGATGCAGCATGAAGGAATCCCTCAGCAGATGCCATAATGGAGGTCCGATCCTATTTGGAGGAGCCTCTCCTCCGAAGTTCTGCAGATCCTCTGAGCTGGTGGAAGTACAAGGCCTTTGTCTTCCCACAGCTTACTAAAGTCATGACAGGGAGACTGCATAGTGGCCACATCCGTTCCCACTGAGAGGGTCTTCTCGAAAACGGGACAAATAATTACTGAGAGAAGAAACCGCATCAGCCCCTCGAAAGTGAGGCAGCTTGCATTTCTGAATGCAAATCTCTCATAAAAGCTAAATATGGTCAGCATTGCTGTGTGCTGCTGGTTATAACACGGCAATAAAGAAGCGAGAGAAAAGAGGGACCAGTTGAATGTTTTAAGTGGGATGCTGCAGTTTTGCACATTATTTATTTTTCTTTGATATGGTGCAATATTCTATTATTATGTTGTTCAGATTGCATTCGTTTTGAATTGTTACATTTATATACACTTCGTTTATATACATTAAAAAGTTATACTTTAAATGCACATGTGTAATAGCATCCTTCTTTTTTACATTTATTTCAATTTGTGGGATGCTGCAGTTTTGCAAATTGTTATTTATTTTTCTTTGATATGGTGCAATGTTATATTATGCTGTTCAGATTGTATTCGTTTTGAATGGTTAGATTTATATGCACTTTTATTCTACATTAAAAATGTATACTTTAAATGCAAACGTTTAATAGCATTCTTTTTCATTACAAACCATGCATTTTTAAATACATTGTGGTTAAGGTAGAGTATGAATTCATTTAATAATTTAATTCGAATTGTTTTAACACCAATCATAGTCAAACTATCGCAAACTGTTTGACTTGAAAAAATTAAAAACATGTTTTTTTTTAAAGAGCCGTTTGGGAGCCAAAAGAGCCGGCTCTTTTTGGTGAGCTGAGCCGAACGAGCCGGCTCACTGAAAAGAGCCGGAAATGCCCGTCGCTACCACCAAACCAATCCAATTTGTGAGAGGTGCTTCAGGAAGTATGGGGTGAAATCTCTTCAGATTATCTCAACAAATTGACAACTAGAATGCCAAAGGTATGCAAGGCTGTAATTGCGGCAAATGGAGGATTCTTTGATGAAAGCAAAATTTGAAGGACACAATTATTATTTCAATTAACAATCATTATTTATAACTTTGTCAACCTCTTGACTATATTTCCTATTCATTTTGCAACTCATTTCATGTATGTTTTCTTGGAAAACAAGGACATTTCTAAGTGACCTCAAACTTTTGAATGGTAGTGTATTTCTTGAATTGCAATGTTAGTTAAGGGCTTGTAAGTAAGCATTTGACGAAAAAGTCTACAACTGTTGTATTCGGCGAATGTGATAAATACGATTTGATCTATCCCACAAGCCTACTGTAGTACAGCTGGTTCAAGGGGAGTGGCCAGAAGTGGCTTTCGGTGTTTTCATTTTGTAGCTGACTTCTCTATCTATGCGCTTCACGGGCATGCGTAGGAGTAGGGCGTAGGAGTAGGGGAAACACGCTTTAGGAAATCATACGAAGAGTGGACTTCGGTTTTACCTGCATTGGGTTTTCTAACTAGACGTTTTAGGGACGCAACTAAATGGTAAGAAATCTGTAGTTTGACAAAATGTGCAGTACAATTTACAAACACCCAGGTTTATTCCAGCATTGGCGGATAAAGCATACTGTATCATCAGTATTATAGGAAGTGGGCTTTATGCCTCTGGTTTACAATTGTTTACAGTACACAGTAGGCTATATGCCACCATATCCGTGAGCAATCAGTTCGATGACGAAGTGATTAATGTATTGGTGAGAATCGATTTTTAAAATGTGGAAACATTAGATAAATTATATCTTGATTTTCATGTCATGTTATCGTTAAATTTGCGTCATTACTGATGTTCATGTGCAATACCCGGAAGGCCTTACCAGAAAATATTGGATCATATCGCGAGTTTTCAGAACATGGTAATAATGCCGATCAATTACATGGTAACAAATCTATTTGATCCAGATGTGCTTACTTGCTACAATAAGGCTTACATTGCATTTGAGTATAATTTTTGTTGTTGATAATAACAAAACCCATGTATAAAACCCATGTCCTTAATTGTTATCTAATTTCCTTTTCAATTAGTGATTCTGCATCCTAAGACACTATTGAATTACTGCTTGTGGTAAGTGCTGGATTACAGTGAAATACTTTTCTCTTACTTCCTACCTGGGACAGGTGTTGTGACCCAGCCTGGTCCATGATGTCTCGAAGTGGCCGCTTCAAGAGTACCAGGACAGGGTCATCCACAGGCCAGTGTGAACCTCCTCAGGGACCAGGCGTCCATGTCTATCTGTTTTGGACCAAGGGAGGGGAGCGCTATCTGACCCACACAGAGGGTAAAGTGACAGCTGAGGAGCTTTCCATCTCTGCAGCACAGACTGTGGGTAAGAACAAGTGCCATTTTTTTTTCTTCATGAAACAGGAACAATATTTTGTGTGAGTATTGAGAAAGAATTTAGGACTCTCCGGTTAGCTGTGTGGTGTTCTGTTACCTCATGTTTGAGGACATTGGCAGCCTGCTACGTAAGGGTGTGTTTGGGTTGATGACCACAGGAATCTGGGTTTTACAGGGCATTCAGGAAAGTATTCAGACCCCTTCACAATTTCCACATTTTGTTATGTTACAGCCTTATTCTAAAATGTATTAACCTGTTGAGGACAGACGTTCCGCTAGCCGCCTGTGGAACCCCTAGCCAACAGCCAATGGCATCGCACGGCGCGAAATACAAAACCAACTAAAATACCACAATTCAATTTTCTCAAACAATCAACTATTTTACACCATTTTAAAGATAAGACTCGTTAATCTAACCACGTTGTCCGATTTCAAAAAGGCTTTACAGCGAAAGCAAAACATTAGATTATGTTAGGAGAGTACATAGACACAAATAATCACACAGCCATTTTCCAAGCAAGGACATGTGTCAATAAAACCCAAAACACAGCTAAATGCAGCACTAACCTTTGGTGATCTTCATCAGATGACACTCCTAGGACATTATGTTATACAATACATGCATGTTTTGTTCAATCAAGTTCATATTTATATCAAAAAACAGCTTTTTACATTAGCATGTGATGTTCAGAACTAGCATATCCACCGAAAACTTCCGGTGAATTTACTAAATTACTCATGATAAACGTTGACAAAATACATAACAATTATTTTAAGAATTATAGATACAGAACTCCTCTATGCAATCGCTATGTCCGATTTTAAAATAGCTTTTCGGCGAAAGCACATTTGGCAATATTCTGAGTACATAGCTCGGCCATCACAGGCTAGCTATTTTGACATCCGCCAACTTCGGGGTCACCTAAACTCAGAATTACCATTAGAAAAATTGGATTACCTTTGCTGTTCTTCGTCAGAATGCACTCCCAGGACTTCTACTTCAACAACAAATGTTGTTTTGGTTCCAAATAATCCATAGTTATATCCAAATACCTCCGTTTTGTTCGTGCGTTCAGGTCACTATCCGAAGGGTAACGTGCGAGCGCATTTCGTGACAAAAAAAATCAAAATATTCCATTACCGTACTTAGAAGCATGTCAAACGCTGTTTAAAATCAATTTTTATGCTATTTTTCTCGTAAAATAGCGATAATATTCCAACCGGGCAACGTTGTATTCATTCAAAGAGAGAAAGAAAAACATGGCGAGTTCTCGTGACCGCAGCTCCAGTCTCACTGTCCCCAGGCTGACCACTTACAAACTCTGCTCTTATACTTTGCCCAGAGACAGCAGACACCCCATTCCACTTTCTGGCGGCTTTAGAGAGCCAATGGAAGCCTTAGAAAGTGTCATGTTACAGCACAGATGCTGTAATTTCGATAGAGATGCCACAGAAGGAGAACAAATTGTCAGACAGGGCACTTCCTGCATGGAATCTTCTCAGGTTTTGGCCTGCCATATGAGTTCTGTTATACTCAGACACCATTCAAACAGTTTTAGAAACTTTAGAGTTTTTTTCTATCCAAATCTACTAATTATATGCATATTCTAGTTTCTGGGCAGCAGTAGTAACCAGATTAAATTGGGTACGTTTTTTTTATCCGGCCATGAAAATACTGCCCCTTATCCCAAAGAAGTTAAATAGTTTATTTTCCTCATCAATCTACACACATTACCCCATAATGGTTAAGCAAAAACTGGTTTTTAGAAATGCTTGCAAATGTATTAAAAATTGAAATATTTACATAAGTATTCAGACCCTTTACTCAGTACTTTGTTGAAGTACCTTTGGCAGTGATTACAGCCTTGGGTCTTCTTGGGTATGACGCTACATGCTTGACACACCAGTATCTGGAGAGTTTCTCCCATTCTTCTCTGCAGATCCTCTCAAGCTCTGTCAGGTTGGATGGGGAGCGTCGCTGAACAGCTATTTTTTGGTCTCTCCAGAGATGTTCGATCGGGACATTCAGAGACTTGTCCCGAAGCCACTCCTGCGTTGTCTTGGCTGTGTGCTTCGAGTCGTTGCCCTGTTGGAAGGTGAACCTTCGCCCCAGTCTGAGGTCCTGAGTGCTCTGGAGCAGGTTTTCATCAACGATATACTTTGCTCTGTTCATCTTTCCCTCGATCCTGACTAGTCTCCCAGTCCCTGCCGCTGAAAAGAGTTCAATCTTGGTTTCATCTGACCAGAGAATCTTGTTTCTCATGATCTGAGAGTCATTTAGATGCCTTTTGGCAAACTCCAAGTGGGTTGTCATGTGCCTTTTACTTAGTGGCTTCCATCTGGCCACTCTACCAGCAAGGCCTAATTGGTGGAGTGCTGCAGAGATGGTTGACCTTCTAGAAGGTTCTCCTATCTCCACAGAGGAACTCTGGAGCTCTGTCAAAGTGACCATAGGGTTCTTGGTGACCTCCCTGACCAAGGCCCTACTTCCCCGATTGCTCAGTTTGGCTGGGCGGCCAGCTCTAGGAAGAGTCTTGGTGTTTCCAAACTTCTTCAATTTAAGAATGATGGAGGCCACTGTTCTTTGGGACCTTCAATGCTGCAGAAATGTTTTGGTACCCTTTCCCAGATCTGTGCCCCGACACAAGCCTGTCTATGTACAATTCCTTCGACCTCACGGCTTGGTTTTTGCTCTGACGTTCATTGTCAACTGTGGGACCTTATATAGACAGGTGTGTGCCTTTCCAAATCATGTCCAATCAGTTGAATTTACCACAGGTGGACTCCAATCAAGTTGTATAAAACTTCTCAAAGATGATCAATTTCGAGTCTCATAGCAAAGGATCTGAATACTTATGTAAATAAGGTATTAGAGTTATTTATTTTTTATTTTTTTTACATTTGTTTTACATTACATTTGCAAAAATGTCTAAAAACCTATTTTCACTTTGTCCTTATGGGGTTTTGTGTGTAGATTGATGAGGACATTTTTGTATTTAAATTTGATCCACTTTAGAATAAGGCTGCACCGTAACAAAATGTGGAAAAAGTGAAGGGGTCTGAATACTTTCTGAATGTACTGTATGTCATTGAAAGGGTGAATCCAAGGTGTGCGTAACCTATATATCTGTCCCCCTAGGTATAACTCCACTGTGCCATGTCCTGTTTTCCCTGTATGACCCTGAATCCCACTGTTGGTATAGTCCCAACCATTTCTTCAACTCAGAAGAGCAGACAAGACTGACACTCCATTATCGCATGAGGTTAGTTAGTGTGTGTGTGTGTGTTTACAAAAAGGCCATCTGTCCCCTCCTCTCTACCAACATTTCCCTCACACTCCCTTCAGTTTCCCTTGAGTCCCGTTAGTTTGGCTGTTCAGCCGACCTTAGTTATCCCGGACATCCTGTGGAGGATCAGAACCCAGAGAAGTATCAGCGTTGTTCTGAACGGACATCCTGTGGAGGGTCAGAACCCAGAGAAGCATCAGCGTTGTTCTGAACGGACATCCTGTGGAGGGTCAGAACCCAGAGAAGTATCAGCGTTGTTCTGAACGGACATCCTGTGGAGGGTCAGAACCCAGAGAAGCATCAGCGTTGTTCTGAACGGACATCCTGTGGAGGGTCAGAACCCAGAGAAGTATCAGCGTTGTTCTGAACGGACATCCTGTGGAGGGTCAGAACCCAGAGGAGCATCAGCGTTGTTCTGAACGGACATCCTGTGGAGGGTCAGAACCCAGAGAAGTATCAGCGTTGTTCTGAGCGGACATCCTGTGGAGGGTCAGAACCCAGAGAAGCATCAGCGTTGTTCTGAGCGGACATCCTGTGGAGGGTCAGAACCCAAATCCCAGTCAGCATAATTGTGCTAGCGGGAGAGGGCATCTACAGCCGACCGCTCAGACGGGCTAGGGCATCCCAGCCAACTGTTTTTATTGTGTGTGTGTGTGTGTGTGTGTGTGTGTGTGTGTGTGTGTGTGTGTGTGTGTGTGTGTGTGTGTGTGTGTGTGTGTGTGTGTGTGTGTGTGTGTGTGTGTGTGTGTGTGAGAGAGTTAGAATTGGTCTGTATGGGGAGACGATGCACTGTATGCTTTTACGTACAGGCATATTTATATAGGGAATTTTATCTTTCTGTTCCCAGGTTTTACTTTCGGAACTGGCATGGGTTGAGTGAGAAGGAGCCGTCAGTGGTGCGATATGCCCCACGGTCAGGGACGGAGCACGGGGGCTCACCTCTACTAGAAATGACCTCCCTGGAATACCTCTTCTGCCAGGTGAGTTTCAGAATGAGGCGTGTTTTATCCAAAATGTGTTTGTATTCATATATTCCTGTGGAAGTGTGCATAAACATAATAGTCCTGTGTCACACGGACATTTTCATATTGTGAAATAAGTCATTTCCCTTTTGTTTCGCTTAGGCAAAGTTTGATTTTGTGAATGATGTCACGCCGATGGAGGATGCTCAAGGAAAGGAAGAGTTGAGTCGCTTTAAGAATGAGAGTCTGGGGATGGCAGTGCTGCACCTCTCTCACCAGGCCCTGCGCTCAGGCTGCACGCTACAGGAAGTGGCAAAGTCTGTCAGGTAAGCCATGAGTCAGAGGGGATGGGTGCATTGATTCAGGAAGGGCTTTGACAAGGTTTCAGACATTGCTATAGTCTGAGGCTGTGTTGAAAATGGCACCTTATTCACTATCAAAACTAGTGCACTATATTGGGAAACTAGTGCCATTACAAACGCAGCCTTAATGTTTTGATTTACTTCCATATTCCCCTTGCCATACTGTAGCTTCCTGCGCTGCATTCCGAGATCCTTCGCCAAACACATAGCGAGGGACAACTTCCTGACCAAGATCCGTATCCGGCGTGTGTTTGCTGACTTTGTGAGGACCTTCCAGGAGCACACTGTGGACGTAGGACGCCTGGGCTCCCAGGAGGTCATGTATAAATACCTGTCTACTCTGGAGCACCTAGCCCCCCGCTTCGGTACAGAGACCTTCCTCGCGGCCCACCTGGAGCTGAGGACGGACGGGGGCGACGGGAGCGGCTCCTACCTCAACACCAGCCGCGCCCATGGGGCCTCTGACCCTGAGAACGTTGGCCCTCAGGTCATGCATGAGGTCATGGTGTCTGGTACCAAGGGGATTCAGTGGAGGAAGATGACAGTGCAGAAGGTATGTCTGTCCCATTGGATGTTTATCAGGCTCTTTGACTGCTAGTTAGAACTGTGAGTTGCCTTTGTGTGTTTCTCGTAGTATGCCTTCTGTGGGATGCTCTGTAAGTTGTGTCTATCCATTCTAGCCTCAGGCCAACAGTTACTTTGGGAACGATTACTTAGGGAATCGTAAAAGTGTGAAGCAATCGCCCCTCCAGCAAGAACCCACATCATCTGACACATGGACATCTTTCTGCGACTTCCCTGAAATCTCCCACATCACCATCACTGGAGCCAACGTCAGCATCATTAAACAGGACAACTTCTCTATGGTTCGAGCACCTGCCTCTCACCTGCTTTCTGTTGGACCCCAAACTTATCTTGACATACACACACGTAGCTCTGTGTTTTGTGCAAATCCCCCATTGAAAACAGTGCATGATTTATGCGAAAACCTAAGTCAAGTGTGCGGATCTCAAGTTAGGTTTGTGTGTGTGTGAAGTTGCATCTTACTATATGATGTATGGAAGCGGAGTATCTGACCGCAAAATGTGTGTAGGTGGTGTTTTCTGAGGATGATATGTTTATATGTGTGTGTGTGTGTGTGTAGGAGGTTCAAATGAATTCCAGCCTTGAGGCTCTGTCTTTCGTCTCCCTGCTGGATGGGTACTTCCGGCTTACTGCAGACGCACACCACTACCTGTGTCACGAGGTGGCTCCACCCAGAGTAGTGCTCAGTGCCACCAATGGCCTCCATGGACCAATGAAGTGAGTAACACACACACACACACACTTCTCTGGCTCCCACTACAATTCTGACTGTCTTTTTCAGTGATGACTTTGTGCTGCAGAGACTGAGGAAGGAAGCAGTTGAAGAGGGAGCCTTTCTTGTGCGCTGGAGCGTCCTCGACTACCACCGCATCATATTAGCTGTTCTAAACAAGAGTCAGGTAAAAGTGCCTCCACACCAAGCTCTGAAGGACGAGGAACATGGAAAATGTTGTCAAAAAATATAAAAAGCAATACAATGTCATTAGAAGTTGTATATTTGGATGCATGTGTGTGTCTTTGCTGGCTTCCTATAGAATGGACAAGCTGCAATCCACAAGCAGTTCAGGATCCTGCATAGTGGTTCAGTGTTTGCTCTGGAAGGCTGGGACCGGGAGTTCTCCAGTGTCAAGGAGCTCACCGACAGCCTCAAGGCATTTGTGCTCAAGTCTGGCACGGACAATTTCACTGTGAAGAAATGCTGCCTACCCCGACCTGCAGGTTAGTTTGTGTGTGATGTGTTTTTTTTATAGATGTGCATTGGTGTTGTTCTGCCCCTAACATACAACAGCTCAACATATGTACAGAGATGTTATTCTGTAAGGAAGTGTTGTTGTGTGTCCATGTTTTCCTATACTGTATTTAAATGAGCGTTTGTGCTGCAGAACTGTCCAACCTCTTGGTGATGAGGCAGGGTGTGGACCAGTGTGTTCAGCCTGACTCTGTGGCCCTCTGTCTGACTCAGCTGAAGTTCCATCAGATCAAAGACAAGGAGATCACACAGGTGAGAGAGAGAGGGGATTATTCTCTTCTATACATCTCTCTGTCAGCGCCCTCCTTTGTGTATGTTTCACCCGGGTTATATTCAGTAGGGCACACCACAGCGAAACACTTTGCAACAGTACCTCCCAGTTTCACTAAATTCCAATACATTTTTCCATATTGAACACTGATGCTCTTCTCTATCCTTGTCCGGTTTGTACCCAGTACTTCTAAAATGGCTGTTTGTCCCTGTGCTCAGGAGCAGCATCTGGGCCGTGGGACCAGGACCAACATCTACTCGGGCCGTCTGTTGGTGTGGGGCGGAGCAGAGGAGGATGAGGAGGACAAGTGGAACAACAATCTTACTGATCGCAAAGAGATCCGGGTGGTTCTTAAGATCTTGGACCAAAGCCACAAGGACATAGCATTAGTGAGTTACCATTAATCTATCATTATCCTCTTACAAGAATTGATTGCGTGATGAGTAACCTTACCTGAGACCTGAAGACTTTAGCTCTGTGTGATAATGCCTGGACTTTAGCTCTGTGTGATAATGCCTGGACTTTAGCTCTGTGCGATAACACCATCCCAGGTTCCAACCCAGTTTGCCGCAATCACACAACGGTTTCTTAAGTACCTTGTTGGTTCTAAACTACCGTTTTCACCAATTCAACTCTGTTGAATGTGAACCTTTGTTTACAATGTCATGATAATCCTTCCTCTTTCCTGTCCTCTCGTAGGCGTTCTTTGAAACAGCCAGTCTGATGAGCCAAGTATCTCACAGTCACCTGGTCTTTGTACACGGAGTGTCTGTCAAAGGATCTGAGAGTAAGTCACCATGGCACTACTCAACCTCACACTTCCTCATTCAGCTGTGCGACTTCCTTCTTCAGCACGGACACTTCCCTCTCAGAAGGTTAATTGTATTGGTTGTTTGAATTACTAGGCAACAGGACTGGTGTATCACAAGCCTGACTCTCAGCCAAACCATAGCCCTTCAATTAGAATCAATACATTGAAGTCTCGCTCATCTCTAAAAGTAGGTGGTGTGATCCTTGATAATAATCCTTGTCTTTGACCTGTCTGCAGACATCATGGTGGAGGAGTTTGTGGAGTTTGGGCCTCTGGATGTGTTCCTGCGAAGGGAAAGGGCGCTGGTCACTCCTCAGTGGAAATTTACTGTAGCCAAACAGCTGGCCAGTGCCCTGAGCTACCTTGTAAGTCAGCCTGATACTCTCACATCACAACAAACTAAGATTACTCCTCACTCATTGTTAGAAACAATGATCTTTTAGGATGTTGATCTTCTGTGATTGCCCCTCCGTTTCAAACTATAAACCCTTGTGTCCATAGTTAATGAATTGCCAACCCTCATCTCCCACTATTGAGTGTCCTGAATGTACTTTATGTTGTTACCTCTACCACCTGGTTATTGCAGGAGACTAAACAACTGGTACATGGTAACGTCTGTGGCAAAAACATTCTGGTGGCTCGCCGTGGTCTGGAGGAGGGCACCTTTCCCTTCGTCAAGCTGAGTGATCCAGGCATCGCCCTCAACGTGCTGTCCAGAGAAGGTTAGTTCCTACTTGACCAATAAAACAGTTATTTCCTACCAGACCACTTCCATGTTGGGCAACACTCACTACATGAGAAATAGAATCTCTCCACAGTGAGTTATTTTGTCAACCCTCAATTTCCGTCTCTGGTGATTTTGTTTGGTCTTCATTCTTTTAGATCAGATTGAGTCACAGGAAGCCCTGTGCAAACCACTTCCTGGTTGCTGTGAGGCCCACTTCCTGGTTGTCTTGTACTTGTCATTATATTGACACTTAGCAGGAAGGCTTTAGAGGTTATTTAGTTTGTGCTGTGAGACCATGTGATTCATGAACCTACTGAATGTAGTGGTGTTGTATAGCATGGTCTGACTTAGACTGTCTGTATGCCCTACAGAGCGTGTCGAGCGAATCCCATGGATCGCCCCGGAGTGTGTGCCAAGCAGTGCCCCATTCGGCAGAGCTGCCGACCAGTGGAGCTTTGGAGCCACATTGCTGGAGATCTGCAACAATGGAGATTTGCCCATGAGTGGCAGCACGCTCACTGAGGTACCTACAGCCCTATTGTCACTGCCCTTCAATTCTCCTCCCTCTAATCATAACTCATTTATCTGCCATCCTCTTACCATGCCTGTGATTCATGCTGAACCCTGACCTCTCTCCTGCCAACAGAAAGAGCGTTTCTATGAGACGCGGAGTCGCCTCACCGAGCCCTCGTCGCAGGAACTGGCCAGCTTCATTAGCATGTGTTTGACCTACGAACCCCGGGAGAGGCCGTCCTTCCGCACTGTGCTTCGAGAGCTCACTGAACTACAGCTCAAGAGTATGTGCCCTCCTTTTATTCTTTGGATCACAGCAGTCTGTTTCTCTCCGTTTCCTCTTCTAGCATTTAGATTGACCACATTTTCGGGATTGATTAGTGTTGCTTTAATGTTGCTCTCCTGGTTTCTGATCAGATCCTGACATATCCCCCCTGGAGTCTCTCCCGGACGCTGACCCCAACGTTTTCCTCAAACGCTACTTGAAAAAGATCCGGGACTTAGGAGAGGTGAGTTAATTTCCCTGCAGGACAACATGACTCTTATAAACCCCTCTGTGCTCTTCATCTTCTTTCGTACTTTGTGATCTACTAGCGTTATGTAAAACATTATTCCTTGGCCTCCCTCTGAGAGAATGCTTTCTGCTCTCTCTCTCTGTCTCCAGGGTCACTTTGGGAAGGTGATGCTCTATGTGTATGACCCTGCCAACGACGGGACAGGGGACTATGTGGCAGTGAAGGCCCTGAAGCATGAGGGAGGCAGCCATCTCCATGAAGGCTGGATGAAGGAGATTGAGATCCTCAAGTCTCTTTACCACAGCAACATAGTCAAGTACAAGGGCTGCTGCTCTGAGCTGGGTGAGTGGCATGTGATCCAGTCAAGCTCAACTGTCTGTCATCCACCTGCTTTATATGACTAGCTGTCTCATTTTCATACAATGCTTGTGTATTACGTTTCTTGCTTGTCTCCTTCCTACATATGACATACTTGTGTGGGGGGTTTCCAGCATCTGTTCACATATACATGTGTAGGGTAGCGTCTGTATGTATGAGTGACTGCTGTAAATGCCTGTTTCGTTGTCTCCACAGGAGGGCAGACGGTGCAGCTGATTATGGAGTTCCTACCGCTGGGCAGCCTCAGAGAGTACCTAGTCAAACACCGCCTGGGCGTGGCTCACAGCCTCCTCTTTGCACAGCAGATCTGCCAGGTGAGACAAGAGCACTGCACGGGGGGCTGGTAATATAAAGAAACAGTTGAAGTCGGAATACATAGCCAAATGCATTTAAACTCAGTTTCTCACAATTCCTGACATTTAATCCTTGTAAAAATTCCCTGTCTTATGTCAGTTAGGATCACCAATTTATTTTAAGAATGTGAAATGTCAGAATAATAGTAGCGAGAATGATTTATTTCAGCTTTTATTTCTTTCATCACATTCCCAGTGGGTCGGAAGTTTACATACACTCAATTAGTATTTGGTAGCATTGCCTTTTATTTGTTTAACTTGGGTCAAACGTTTCGGGTAGCCTTCCACAAGCTTCCCACAATAAGTTGGGTGGATTTTGGCCCATTCCTCCTGACAGAGCTGGTGTAACTGAGTCAGGTTTGTAGGCACCCTTGCTCACACATGCTTTTTCAGTTCTGCCCACACATTTTCATTAGGATTGAGGTCAGGGCTTTGTGATGGCCACTCCAATACCTTGTCTTTGTTGTCCTTAAGCCATTTTGCCACAACTTTGGAAGTATGCTAGGGGTCATTGTCCATTTGGAAGACCCAAGCTTTAACTTCCTGACTGATGTCTTGAGATGTTTCTTTTTTATGGCGGTTTTGGAGCAGTGGCTTCTTCCTTGCTGAGCGGCCTTTCAGGTTATGTCGATATAGGACTCGTTTTACTGTGGATATAGATACTTTTGTACCTGTTTCCTCCTGTATCTTCACAAGGTCCTTTGCTGTTGTTCTGGGATTGATTTTCACTTTTCGCACCAAAGTACTTTCATCTCTAGGAGACAGAACTTGTCTCCTTCCTGAGTGGTATGACGGCTGCATGGTCCCATGGTGTTTATACTTGCGTACTATTGTTTGTACAGATGAAGGTGGTACCTTCTGGCGTTTGGAAATTGCTCCCAAGGATGAACCAGACTTGTTGAGGTCTACAATGTTTTTTCTGAGGTCTTGGCTGATTTCTTTTGATTTTCTCATGATATCAAGCAAAGAGGCACTGAGTTTGAAGGTAGGCCTTGAAATACATCCACAGGTACACCTCCAATTGACACAAATGATGTCAATTAGCCTATCAGAAGCTTCTAAAGCCATTACATAATTTTCTGGAATTTTCCATGCTGTTTAAAGGCACAGTCAACTTAATGTATGTAAACTTCTGACCCACTGGAATTGTGATACAGTGAATTATAAGTGAAATAATCTGTCCGTAAACAATTGTTGGAAAAATTACTTGTCATGCACAAAGTAGATGTCCTAACCGACTTGCCAAAACTATAGTTTGTTAACAAGACATTTGTGGAGTGGTTGAAAAAACGAGTTTTAATGACTCCAACCTAAGTGTATGTAAACTTCCGACTTCAACTGTATATGTAATCTAGATTCCTTCTAGGGTTCTGTTTTGTCCTGTAGCTGGTACACTGTTAGGGTTCAAGTTGAAGATTTGCTATCCAATATTGGAATATTGTTTTATACAACAATAGATTAAAGTACTCTATTTTCTTCTCTAACCACTATTCTCTTTCACCTTGGTCTCCCTCATCTCTGCTCCTGCTCCTTCTGCTTTTTTTCCTTTTTAAGGGGATGGATTACCTGCACTCGAAGCGATACATCCACCGGGACTTGGCTGCCCGGAACGTACTGGTGGAGAATGAGCATCTGGTGAAGATCGGGGACTTTGGCCTTACCAAATACATCCCAGAGGGAGATGTTTACTACCGTGTGCGAGAGGATGGAGACAGTCCTGTGTACTGGTGAGTCCTGGAGCCATTGAGCAATTACTTCCCTGCTGGGCTCTGGGCTGCTAATTTAGAGTTCAGATGTGTGCATTAAAAAGGTGTCTTTGACTTATTTAACAGGTATGCGATTGAGTGTCTGAAGGAGAGCAAGTTTTCCTTCTCTTCAGACATATGGTCCTTTGGCGTGACGCTCTATGAGGTCCTGACCCACGGTGACCATCGTCAGAGCCCTCCAGTGGTACGAAACGACACCCTCCGTCTCTCTCAAACTAGCTCAGTCTAAATCTGCATGATCCATTTAATCAAGGCCACCAACCCTTTACATAATACTGATGCAGTCAGTGTGTGGATTGCTGAGTGTATTAATTGTGACGTGTGCGTTTTGTATGTGTTTTTTTTTATAGAAGTTCACTCAGATGATGGGTAACGTGCACGGTCAGATGACAGTGATGGTGCTGGTCAAGCTGCTGGAGAAACACAATAGGTTGCCCTGCCCCCGAGACTGTCCTAGCGAGGTAAAGCCTACAGCTAAACACTCTCACACAGTCTTCATTATTTCTGTAAGCCAGATGCACCTAGGGAAACAAACCTGTCTTGTTTTCAACAGGTCCACATGTTGATGCAGCATTGTTGGGACTTTGACCCCGCGAGAAGGCCATCTTTCAAATCCCTCATTGAGTCCATCGGAGCGATTCGCAAGACATACGAACGGCAACCCAATATGCGGTTGGCCCAAATTAGCCAATGAGATCCTTACTTTTTCACAGGCCAGCTGGCCTTACTCCTGTATACCTCAGCACTTTGCTACATAAATCAACTCTAGAGTCTACACCGCACCCTGCACCACAGTGCCCTCTGTCTGTCTGAAGGAGTAGACTGCTCTTTGTGTTAATAAATAGGAACTCAGGTTTTTAGTAATTCTCATCTATTCATTCATATAGATTAGCCCTTAGTGATGGTACTTGTTTTATTTTGATGCAACAGATATCATTTTTTTAGGTGTGAAATTCCCTGAATGGCAGCTATAGTGCTGTCTCGGGAGGAGAACCGGGTCCATGTTCCATGACTGATCCAATTAGGTTCTACATTTTAGCCGGAGTTGGAGGATCCCATTCATATGAAATATTTACTATCCAGAAGAGAGGAGCTGTCGTTCCACATGATTTGTCACTCATAATGATTAATATAACACTTCAATTAAGGCATGTATATTACCAACTGTTTCTCTTTATTTCTGTATTGATGTAAATATTAAACATTTACTGTTTTTATTGTATCATGTTTTTCCTTATGTTTGTATGTATTAAATGTTTGAGTGGGCGAATGTTGAAAATTAAGCATTTGTATCCCTTGACTGTGTTTAATAAATTTGACCTAAGTCCAAAAAATGCAGGTTGTGAATTGTTAGTTCATCATTTGTAACACTTTCACCGAATGTAAATTACCAATTGGGTATTTTTTTTTTTTTAAAGGGTGTTGAGTGCAAAGCAAAGGGAAGTCCTCTTGTGTTTGTCAACTTGAGCAAACTGCCCACTCAGATGTATGATAAACATGCTAAGGTCCAGTGTGCCTAGAGGCGAAAGCTAATTTGATTTTATGCCTAAATATTTTCCCAATTAGTTGAGCTTTTACAAAATAAATGTTCCTCTGTCAATCATGGACATACACAGCTGAATGTAATGAAAATACATAAACTTCTATTGAATCAGAAATGATATAGTGATTTTCTCCATATTTTCATACCGGTAATTCAATTCAATGTACTGGATCTTGTGGGTTAGTTGAACTAGCAGTGGGCATCACTGGTTCTGATTCATGACAGTCAAGCTCCAGTACAACTACCCGCCCCGCTCATGACGTGACGCGGTATTAAAAAAAATGCATCCTCTCGTCCAATTAGAAACCGAGTTGCGCCCATGTGTGTATTGTTTAAACTGCTCAAATCTGACTGTGTTGTCAGTTTCAGAAAACTTCCAAGCAAAAGTGATGGCGGCCGCGGCGTCCGTTAGCGCAGCTGCCAGAGAAGAAAATCCAAATGCAGGGCCCAATTTCGTAAGCCGTCAACTTCACGAAAACTATGACCCCGCTGTCGAACACGAGAATTGGATATCCAGGGATCCCGAACTCCAGCCCAGTGATGGGGATGCATCATCGGACAACGAGTGTCAGCGAAGGGTCGATGAAGAGTTGACGACGCTTAGCCCTGAAGAGATTGAGAGTCGCTTGGACAGAACTCGTCGAGAGTTTTACAATCGCCGGAAAATCATAATTAAAAACCTGCCATCCGA
This sequence comes from Salmo salar, assembly GCF_965601325.2. NCBI lineage: Eukaryota > Metazoa > Chordata > Actinopteri > Salmoniformes > Salmonidae > Salmo > Salmo salar. The sequence goes on along the minus strand of NC_138293.1, from coordinate 66,568,176 downwards.
TGTTAGCAATCAGGTAAGTTTCCTTAACTTTTTTTGGTTTTCACAAGCGTTAGAAATCTAACACGGGTCAGTAATTGCGTCAGATCATGTCAAACACAGGCAGCAGCTGTTGAATCAAATAAATATAAAGTACATACACTTGCCATGAAATTGACAACTAACTATATTACCAGTAATTTAACTGAGTCCGCTGCCTTTTGGCGATTTCTATATTCTAGCTAGCTTCTCTTACCGTTAGTTAGCATAGTTTCCTAACTAACAATGATTTGCTAATTGTCTTTCCTAATTATGTCGCGAATAAACTGAGGTCTCAACGTATCTGGTACGTGGTAGGTGATGTTTGGTGGTTATTCACGGCCTGACTGCAATTGCCCACTCCAGCATCACGCGTGTTTGATGGACAAGTTGCAAGTGCAGAATTAAAATCCTCGTGCGGAAAGGCAATGCTAGTTGCTAACGTTAGCAAAACTGCTTGTTTTGACAAGGAATTGTCAGGCTATGGATTGACATGCTTTGTATGTGACTGGTTAAAAAGTCTGTCGTTAAATTATTTTCAGTTAATTTCCCACATTGAAATAAACTTCATGGCCCTGGAACATTTTGTAAAAAAAAAGTTGGAACATGCTTGACTGGTGGGGAACTGGCCTGTGTGCGTTTCATTGTTTGCGTGGGTGCATATTGGGAGTTCGAGATGGGAACGTGAGTAGCAGTGACAAAGGGTTGAAGGTGTAGAGGCAACGTAGCTGCTTTCAGAAAATGCTAGACAGCATTGCGATTCGTTTGTGGAACAGGCAAAGCGTTGTGGAGCAACATTTCTCCTATCACAGTGAATGGGCAACTGTTTTCCCCAAATGGCTGGGGATGACTTTGCTTTCGTTACATGTTGGCAAAGACACCTGTTGTAAGCAAGCAATCATTCTAATTCGTTTTGATCAGTACTGATGAGCATTTAGGTACTACAGATGGTGTATACTCAAATAGTGTTGTGGAAAGCACTTGCCAATATCACACTATCCCTAATTGGACATTTAAAGCAACATGCCCCCCCCCCCCCCCCCCCAAAGTAGACATGTAGATGGAGCTACACCACAGATGGCTTTAGATTGGGGATGTTAACACATCACATTCGTTTGTCATGTTTTCAAGTGATTGTAGTGTCTCACACTTAAATTTAAGCTTAATTTATGCCTACAATACTACCATTGTATGGTTAAAAGTTGACCTGTACTAATCTGGGAATATCACATTTATTTTAAGTGTTCTGTGGTAGTTGGAGAAGAATAACCCATTCATTTATTATAAAGGTAATGGTATTCATTTAGGTTAAGTTATTAGTTTAGCAGCGGTGGGCTATCACTAAATAAAGGTGAAATAAAAAAAAAAAAACACTGCTAAATCATTGCTTCCATGCCCAAAAATATGATTGAACCAACAATCAAAAAAATGAAAACTAGGGATAATCTAAAATGGCATAGGGCCCCCATTTTATGTTTGAGTCACTCAGATGGCATAAGAACACTGCATAAGCCCTGGCAAGATGTATAGCACTGCAGGAAATTACCTTCAAAAAATCAAAATTCTCTGGCCAAGGAGGTCTTTTAAAAACGTTGGCTGGAGAATGCTGTGGGAAAAAATATAGGGGAAACACTGATTGTTGCTAATCACACTTTCTCCCTTTCAGGAGGTTCATGAGCTGTTGCGCAACTATGACTTGAAGTACTGCTTTGTGGACAAATACAAGGGAACGGGTAGGTTAAAGAAAGGACTAAAATGTAAATCCCAGTAAGACTAATTGGATGCAGCAGGCTCTCTGACCGAGCTAGACAGATTCCTCAACTCTCTTCCTATTTTGAGCAATGTAACCTTCCACATAGGTCTTAACAAGGTCTTAGCTCATGTTCTCTCTTCTCCCCTTAGCTTTCATCACACTGCTCCATGGGGAGCAGGCACAATGTGCCATCAAAGAGTTCCACCAGCACATGCTGCGGGAGCGGGAGATCTCTGTGCAGCTGCAACCCACCGACGCGCTGCTGTGCATCGCCAACCTGCCCCACGCTTTCTCCCAGCAGCAGTTTGAGGAGCTGGTGAGACCCTTCGGCAACCTAGAGCGCTGCTTCCTGGTCCACAGTGCCTCCACTGGCCACTCCAAGGGCTACGGCTTCGTGGAGTACATGAAGAAGGACTCTGCGGCTAGGGCTAAGTCTGAGCTGCTGGGGAAGCAGCTGGGCTCCAGGATGCTGTATGTCCACTGGACTGAGGTGGGCTCCCTCACCTACCCCCTGCTGCACTCCAGGTGTCTCTGTGTGGACCGTCTGCCCCCCAGCCTGCTGACCGCCCAGGACCTCTGCAATGCCCTGGCCGACACGCACGCACCCATCTTCTGCCAGGTCAGTCACATGCGGACACGCACCGATCTAATGCCAGATCAGTCAATTGCGGACACACACAGGAACTCCAACTCTCTCTCACAAACTTACACTGAGATTTTCAGAGGATTTAACATGTGTATCTGGCTCTCATGAATAGTATATATCTAGTAGCTTTCCTCAGTTCAATTTGTATCTGTGGCTCCAGTATACTCTAGTAGCAAGCAGAACATGTCTGCTTGTACTTTTGGCACTTCTTTTTACTTTAGTCATGAAAGCTGTTCCAACTGTTTCCCCCTAGGTTTTTTTAAAGCAGTGGTGGCAAAGTTAGCGTGGGCATGGCTAATGGCATGGTATTAGAGGCCCTCTTGGCCTCAAACACCATTTTGTTTTAAAGCTAATTTCCTGCAGTTCTACACATTTTGCCATTGGGCAGAGAAAATGTGCAGTTTTAGAGCTATTATACACTTTGCCATTGCGTATACCTTTTTCTTATGCTATCTGGATGACTCAAACCTATAACAAAATCAATGATGGCCAAGGCCATGACATTTTTTGGGATTTTCAATTGTCCTGTTAGGTCTTAAAGATATTGGTTTTATATAAATATATATATATGCTCCATTGTCTTGTCTACATACGTTATATCTGGTTTAAGTTTACGAAATGTGTTACCATCCTGAATTATTTGTATTATATATAACATTTCCAGTGGTGGCCACGATTTAAAAACGGCAGTGGACTGCTGCTTAGTGCATGTTCGGGAAACACTGCTTTTGTTTACACTGAGCAAGTGTGTTTGACACATCTGTTTGAGGTAGCTCTGCTAGAAAGGTTCAAATGGTTGTGTTGTCATGTAACATGGGGCATCTGTAGTGATGAAAGGGTCTTGGGCAGTTCACATAAAGGAGGTGGATATGGATTGAGTATTTTTGTATGAATCTGGCTTTTGAGCCCTCACCTTTGACCTGCTTTTCCTGTGGCCACTCTGTTTCTTTAGCAATGAGCATTGCTGGTTTCTATGGTGATGACCACCTGACTCCCAGGTGGTGTCAGTCAGCAGGCCTCTGGCCCTACAGGCCTTTCTGGAATGAGACAGCAGTGTCCTTTTGGCACCACAAGCACACATACATAGTCATTCATATACCTATAGGGCACAGTAGTTTGAGGTCTGGCAGAACACTGTTGTGTAATAGTGCGAGTGAGGCAATTTAACTATTGGACAGGTTAAAACTCAGGAATATGAAGCTCTTCATTTTTTCCATAGCTCACTTGGTCTTGATACATTGTTTATTGCCTTTTTGTAGATCATTGATTAGTAATTGCTTTTAAACGTTGAGACTCCAGTAGTAGCTGTGGCAAACTAGAGAAAAGATTTGTGAACATGAAGTCTGAAGTATTTTGTCTACTTTATATTACAGAATGCCACTGGGCATGATTCAGTTTAATCCCACCTACTGTCTCTACCATCATATCAACTTTCCTTACAGCTAGAAAGAAGTATTTATCTATCATAGTGTGGATGGTGTTTTTAACAATGTCAAGATGTTTAATATTACTGAATTCTTCTGTGTAAAGCTATTTCAATGGCCAACATAGAATTAAGTGAATGTAGTGAATTTGGCAGAACCAAGGCTTAGTCATTCGTTTTGGACTGATTGCATAAGGAATGCATATTTAACTTAATTTTCCTTTATTCAGTTGGCTCAGGGCCAGGATGACAGTTTCCGGCGGTTTGCCATGTTGGAGTTCTCCTCGGCAGAGATGGCTGAGCAGGTGCAGCGAGAGGCTGACGGCAGGGTGCTAGGTGGGTCCCACATCCGGGTCTCCTTCTGTGCCCCTGGACCCCCAGGAAGGAGCATGCTGGCGGCCCTCATCGCTGCCCAGACCATGGTATAGACTTCTTGGTTGCCACACCAGACCATATGTTTGAACTATTGCTCCCTTATGTTACTGTGGTAAAACAACTGTTCTGAATGGCTCTCCTCCCCTTCCCCCTCCGCAGGCCCTGAACCGAGGGAAAGGTCTCCTCCCTGAGCCCACAGCCATGCAGATCCTCACAGGCCTCAGTAACCCTGCCACACTCAAGATGCTGCTCAACCCCCTCACCCAGGGCAGGAAACAAGGTGAGTAAGATCATGCCATTTCCTAAAGGAAGACAATGTATGGTATGAGTCTCTTACCCTGGTGTTAATGCTTTAAAGCAGGGGTGTCAATTCATTTCATGGTGGGCCAAAAGTCATTTCATGGTGGGCCTAGTGTCTGCTGTTTTTCCTTTCAGTTAAGACCTAGACAACCAGGTGAGAGTTCCTTACTAATTAGTGACCTTACTAATTAGTGACCTTACTAATTAGTGACCTTACTAATTAGTGACCTTACTAATTAGTGACCTTACTAATTAGTGACCTTACTAATTAGTGACCTTACTAATTAGTGACCTTACTAATTAGTGACCTTACTAATTAGTGACCTTACTAATTAGTGACCTTAATTCATCAATCAAGTACAAAGGAGGAGACAAACCCTGTAGAAATTCTGTGGAATTAGTTTGAAATGTGCTTTTAAGCTATAATAGTTAACTTTTTCGGCGACCCGGCCAAATTCACATAGAATGTGAGTTATAGATCTGTTATTCTCATTGTACGCAAGTCTGGGCAGTGGTAGATTTTTTTTCCATGTGCTCAATTTCTATGCTTCTCAGTACTTTTTGTCTCTTACTTTCGGTTTTGTACACCAGCTGAAAATATATTTCACAGCGGTTTAGGTCACACAATGATTCTCTACACTTACTTATTTTGTCACAAACTGAAATTAGGCAAACTATTAGAATTTTAGCAACAAGGATGCATATTGCACCTTCAATGTGTGGTGAAATAATAGGTTGTCAGGTCCTAAGGTCAAATGGTCTCTCTGCAGGTCTCCTTGGTGCTGCTCCCACCATGCCGCTGCTGGCTAACCCTACCCTCTCTGCTGCTCTGCTCCAGCTCCTCCTCCAGAACCAGGCCCAAGTTCAACAGGTACCCTGCATGCCATGCCCTGCATACTCACCACCTCTCTCTCCTCCAGCTCCTCTCCCCTCTTATGTTGGTTCATTACTCTCTCTCATCCACACTTCTCCTACTTTATTCTCTCCCCTACTATCAGCAAGCCTTTTTGGGGAATCATCTTCTCTGGGCTCAGGTGCTTCACAATAAAGAGAATCGACTACTTCCCTGTGTGAGTGATCACTGAGTGTGTGGTAGATATAGGTTTGTCGTGAAGGGACTGCTCCCTAAACCAAAGCTGCTAAATGCGCTCCCTTGGGAAAGCGTTTCTTTCTGCTGTGTTCTTTTTGAGGTGCTTTTCTAGTAATATTAATGTGCAGCCGGTTTGGTTTTGAAATGTCTTGGTGTGAATTCTGTTGACTGACACAATTCTGAAATTGGACATTTTTGGTTCAGTAAATATCTGGTATGTCGACCATTTTATAATCTTGTGGGTCACTGAGGCGTGTGTGTAACTCATGTCTCCTACAGGCAGGACTAATGGGGGACAACCTTCTCGCTGCTATGCCTCTCCAGCAGGGAGTCCATCTGCTGGGAGACCTGCCTCAAGGTTTGGCCTTCCATTCATCTCAATTTAAAATTCTTTATTGGCATGACTAAAGTCTATTTTGTATTGCCAATACAACTCATTAGTAGCCGTTTCTCTAGTTTGGCTTATTTATCACATACAGCAATGCTCTACATTGATGCTGAGCATATGCATGCTATGCTAGCCCTGCTTTCTGTTAGTGGTTTACATTACAGCTTCTTTACACTTGTAATGGATTTGGGCAGTACTTATTACATCTAGGTTATTTACTGTGTTAGTGTTGTATTGATTTTCAGTGTGATCTCAGGGCTCTCTACAGTGTAGTGATGGGGGTGTTTTGTTATATTGATCAGGTGTTTGTCTCCTGTCCCCAGGCGGTGTGGTTCCATCCCTGGGCCTCCCGTCAGACCCTATGGGCCCCATAAACCCCCACTCTATGGGTCGCCCCCTGGGCAGAGAGTCTCCTACCAGCTTCTCCCAGAACCCCTCCCCCACTCTCCAGGGCATGTCCATCTCCCACCTTGGTGGAGTGATGCGGGCAGAGGGGCCTACAGCACCTGGGGTATGATTAAAATGCTCTGCATACTTTTCTAATGTCTCTACTAGCAGGGATACTCAAGTCATTGTGCCTCATTACATAACATCAAGTCCCCTGATTTTTAAATGTCTTCTCCAATAGGTGTCCATACAAGGACACCGTCCCAATGATGTGAATCTTCCCCAGAACCCCTTCAATGTCCACAGCCTGTTCCCATCCTCCGGTGAGCTGCCCTTCCTACTGTCTGCAGCCTGTGAAGTTTGGCTCTGATTCCTTCCCAGTATTGACCCGTAGGGTTTTTTGACATTTTCCATTCCTGCCGTACTTCACTCAGGCACCAACTGCAGGCCCCACCCTTACAGGAAGAGACCAGTGCTAGGCAACTCATCCAACCAGCGCACACAGAACATCCACTGTAACTACAGGCTGCGCTACCAGGAGTCCTACACCCAAGACTACCCCCCAATACACCAGGTAGGTTCCCCTTATCCTCTAACCTTTACTGTCCAGCCCTACTGCCTGGCCAGGCTGATCTGATGTTGTGATAGAATGCCTAGTCATTGATGTTTATTTGATATCTGAGAACACTGCTGTCTTGGTTAAGGTCATTGTGGCCACAGGTGGGTTTTCTAACTCTCTGGCTGCCCAGTGGTCAGTGCATGGACTTTTCTAGTGTGATGGAACACAGTGGGCCTGCTTATCAGCACCACTTCCTGTCTGGTAACCCTGTCCTCACAATGGTTTGAACTTGGGGTCTTCTGCCTCACAAACACGGGACTCCCTGCTTGACAACGTACTAGCCAGATGCGCCACCAAAAAGCTTGAAGCTGTGGAATAAGCGTACGGTACGAGCGTAACTTGGTTACATGAGCAGCAGGTTTAATGGCGTCTGGCTCCTTTCTTCCCCAGGACCCTCTGGCCCATCTGTATGAACAGCAGGAGGCTCTGGACACTAGCGCTTTGGCAGGGTTCGGACAGCAGGTAAGCGACACTATACCATCTCCACTATTCACATCCAGTCTTCAAACTGCTGCATCTCTTGCCTTTTCAATCTCTACTCCCCTTTGTAGTCTTATTTTTATTATAAATGCATGTAGAACTGTATATGCAGCATAGAATAACATGATGAATGTCTCTGTAGCGGTTTGGCCACCCCAGCTACAGTGAGCAGGCCTCCTCCCACTATAGTTACCCCCCCAGCCTGCCCTCGTCTTCCTACTACAGCTCGGTGGCACCCGGCAGCCTCCCCTCCAGCCATCTCAACAAGGTAGGCCCACACTGACACCCACCCCCACTGCTACTTAGACTTTCTCTCTGCCTCTTCCCAATGTAATCAACAGATCTAATGAGGGTTGAGTGTCTGATCAAAATGTAAAGGTTGACCTCTGTTAGACTTAGCGGAGATGTCTTGATGTCTGTTGGCTAGCCTAGCACCTGTCATTTTGAGGACAATCTGTAAGTTCTAAACATTATGAAACAGTTGGGCTGCAAATGTTAATTGAAATTATCGTCTTATTCTGCGTGTCCTTGGTCCAATCAGACGAATGCGGACAACACATTATCTTGAAGCCGCGCATAGTTGCATAACCACAGTAGCCATGCTGGCAGAACAATGACAAACAAAATGGTGGAGAATTGTCCTGCAGAGATTTTGTAGCGGAATCCTGTGAAGTCAGATGCAGATGTTCGATATTGCATATTTTTGTTTGCGTGAACTGTGTCAAAGCTGAAGGGATAGATCAGGCTTTATTGTTCCTGTTTGAGTGTAAAACTAAAAGGGGAACAAAGACCCAAGCTGGCCGTCTTCACTGGAAATCAAACATACATATTGTGCCTTTTAGGTGAGACCAATGCTTTGTGGTTCTGTTTTGATCACTGAACACTGTTTGTCTGTTCAGGCTGTGGGCATGCCTCCGGTGAGCCACTCTAACACATACCCATCTGGTCTGGGGATGAAGGTCAGTGTGCCTCTTTGTCATTATCAGTTTGTCTGCCATTTCCTGTTCTGTCGCCATTTCTCACCATGGCATTGACAGTGGTTATGTCTCTGCCCCCTGTAGACTCCCGTTGGTGGTCACAAGCGTCTGATCCCGTCTCCAGAGCCCAGCCCAGAAGGGGGCTACGTGGGACAACACTCCCAGGGCCTGGGGGGCCACTATGCTGACTCCTACCTGAAACGCAAGCGTATCTTCTAATGTAAACCAATCAAAGCTTCTTGTACGAGTTGCCAATTAACAGCCAGGATGTGGCTCATGGCTCCATTTCCCCCCCCCCCCCCCCCCCCCGGAGCTCCTCCAATCAGCTTTTAGGTTTGGGCTTGGCGGTCCAGTGGTCTCTCACTTGTGTTCCTGCCAGCGACCCCTGGAGGGCGCTGGGGGTGCAGCCTGTCGCTAATCAGGACATAATGTGGGCCAGTGTATGGGAGTTTTGACGTTTATTTTTTGTAAATATATGATTTCAGTGTGCTTGTAAATTAAGTTTTATCATTTTTTTTTGTCTTTTTTTCTATCAGGAAATCCTTTTGTTTAAAAACTGGGAGTTACCTTGTACTATAAGAAAATAATTGTCAAATCTGATTTCAGGTCTTTTTCCTCTGCGTATTCCCTTCATTGGTTGGCAGAACACAATATATTTTTAATTTTTTTGCATTTGTTTTTTCTTCCTGTTGTGATGGTGTCAACGGGTTTCTATTTTTAAAATGTTTTGCCTCCCAATATTTTTGTATATAGTTCATTAGTTTGTTTGTTTGGGATGGTGTTTTCTCGCTCCTTCCTCCTACAGGGCTTATGTACTGACTGTCTGGACAGGATTCAGGCCTTTGGATTCACGTAGATCTGTGTAGCAGTTCTGTCTTTCGTCCTTTGGAAAAACTGTCACCTTACCAAAAAACTAGTCTGGAATATGCTGTTTTCAAGCCTTTACTCTTCCACCCCTCCGTCTCATTTGGGAGCCTGTTCTCTGCACTGAGTGTTTTAGTATTGCACTTGGATGACACGGGTGGGGTCACAATTCTCCAGGTTTGTTGAATTTCTGTTCTCACTTTATTTTCTCTCTCTCAACTTGTGCTCTGCAGAATTGGTGTATTCTGTGTTGACGTGAGCTCTTTGTCTGAGTTCGTATTTGCATCTCAACCACCATGGCACCTGACTTGCTCTCGTTCGTTTGGAGGGGATGGTTGCTGTGCCTTATAATCTGTAGATATTAAAGTCTGGATAACAGTAAGCAGGGACACCTGTGGCCTCTGTCCACTCAGAGCCTAAACATGAATGAACTGTACTATCATTTATTAGTGAGCCATGGCTCGGTTGGCTCCCGTGTGGCTGTCCCTCCCCTGTAGATCAGCAGGTGGGGCTGTTTTATCCTCGGGGGCTAAACTGAAACGTAATCAAGCTTGACAGTTTCACCCTGATGGTTGACAAACGGAAACGGGTTGTAGAACTTTCATCCAGTTTACCAGTCCAGGAGAAGTTGACTTCCTATCTGAAGTGTTACTGTGATGGGAGTGTCCAGTGACTCTAAACAGGTGTTTACTCGGTCTGCCACGGAAGGTTTGCATGGAAATGAAGCTTATGGTTGGTCAGTGATTGAGTTCTTAGTCTGTGAAGAATAATCTGGTTGACATTTTGATTGTGATCACCATTACCTCCTGATGGGAACTGCAATTACACTTGAGCCTTAACAGCTTTTCCCTGTCATCTCATCTTCCCCTTCTGTGGGCTTTTTGACTGCATTGACCCCCCCCCCCCCCTTTGTTTTTGCCGTGTACATACTTTAACGCTTGAACATTTCCTCGGAGTCCTAAACTCTTGTTTTCTCAATCATATCTTTGGCCTCTGGTCTGTTTTTAAGATTGAAACTGCTGCTCAATATTTAGTGTATATTTTAGTGACCATTACCAAGTGCAGCCACCTGTCTGATGGTAGATGTCTCCATGTTCTGTATAGACCGAGACCTGCTGCCGTATGATATGAATGAAGATTGCTTTTGTTTTTCCTCATACAAGAAGCTCATCTCGTCTGTCATCTGTACTGCCGTATGTCTGTTTTTGGAGCAAGTAAATGTTATTTAATTCATCTATTTGTGGTCAACTCATTTCCATGGTCAATACGCTGGCTGTGTTAGACAGCACTGCTGTTAGATTTTGATGAGAACTCAGGAAAACACTGACTTGTGAAGTTTGGTTGACAACGTTGCCATGGATGCAGCCACCACACCTGATCCCCCCGCCCCCCTGCCTCGTCTCATAAGTGAGGAACACAGATCAGACTTGGAAGTAAATGATTGTTACTCCTATAGGTCTCTACAGTCCCCCTTTTGGATGTTCATGTTATTTATAACAATACCTCCGTAAACCTTAACCGTCAAATGAATACATTTGGAGTCCTGTACTCATGCAAATGGGTTATAATAACTGGCCAAAAGCAACCCCTGAATGCAAACTAGCACTCATTTTTGGTTGTAGGTCTGCCCTATGCACAAGGACTGCTTTTCAATAGTCTTTTGTAAACCAATTCTGCTATTCATCAACTGAAATTTTCAGTGGCTGCCTTGAAACCATTGTCGAGGTAAATCAATGCTACAATAGATGGTTTCAGAATACAGATACAAACTGACCAACTATGGCTTCTGTCATGACTGCTGTGAGGGGAGAGGATGGTTGTTTTTCGTGTTTCTGGCTCTGTTGTGCCTTGGGCCACAAAGCATCTCTCCCACATGCACAATACAGTCCCAGAGTCAGACATGGAGAAGGACGTTCCTCTACTTTAGACTCGGTGAACGTGGCTTTGGCAACTGATACTAGCTGACACAGCCTGACTCCAAAGCCATGGCTGTGTTTGTCAACTCCAAAGGTTAAAATGTAAATATTACTCTTATCAATAAACAAACCCAGTGCAATTTGTGGCGAGGAGGATGCATGTCAGTACGATGAAATGGAGAGACTGACATGAGTAGGAAAAGTGAAAATGTTAACTGAGTTTTGTCCAGTGGGTAATAGGAGGTGAAGTTATGACTGGTGTTTAGGGGACATTGTATTGTGGACATCATAGTTGTGTCTAGTACGGTGAATGTTTAGAAACGGAAGTACTTCGATCTGAACTTGTCCAATTTAAAAAATTATGAGTTTAAGGGCACCAGCACTGGGATATTTGTGAAAACCGTTGGGTTAGAGCACACTGTGGTCAAATGTTTTACTGTTGGTGGCCCTCAGCTCCTCTGCTGTAAGAAACAAGGGGGACTGAAGAGGCTGTCCTCCTCCATCCTGTAATCAGGCTACAAGGTGACTTTGGTTGGCTGTTACTGTCTCCTAGTCCCATCTGCTAGGAACAGCAGTGTTACTGACTAGGGCACTGAGATGAAACAAATTAGATGCCATGTAGAGGAAATGTTTGCTTTACATTTAGGCAGCGAACGTTGGCTGAACACCCTTCTCATATGGTTTAAATGGAACGTTCATATCAATTTTATGGCAAAGGAAACAAATGTTACCATAGAAATGGAGCGTTGCTCAGATGGTTGCATCATTGTAGCATATTGGAAACAATACATCTGCACACCTCCATTTTGTATATTTGATACTTTTAGTGCCCCTAATCTCTCTTGTGGTGCCTGCTGTCTGTAACCAGAGTGCTCTGGGGGAACCACCAAACGTGGCTCAGTGGACGGTGTGTCTGACACATTTTAGATTTCTGCCTTTCATATTTCCACCCACGCAGTCACCCTACACACAGTTGCTGCAGAAACCTGTGATTTTCCAAAATGCAGGAGGGAGGGAGAAGGGCTCTGAGGACTGCACTGTAAATATCAGCAGCAGAGAATATGTTCCCTGTGCTACACTTACAGATGTGAACTGTGCCTATTCTGCAGGATCAATTCTGTTTATCAGTATAGTGAAATGACAATTGAACACTCAATCAACCAGAGACTTTTAGGGGGTTACGAATCATACTCAATCATTTTCAAATAATGGAGCTGTTTTTAGCATGAATACCTCTTGAACCCCCCCTTCCACTACATGGCTTGCATTGCTGACTGTATAAAAGCTTTGGTAGGCGATGTGAAAAATGTAAGGCTGCCTGCTGTTTTATTAATCAGGAATCTCTATGTGGTGCCCAATGGGTCCAGCTCCACTGGTACCAAAGTCAAAATAAATGAGCAATTGCTTTGCCATGTACTCTCCATTTGAGTGGTGCCACATCTGTGGTGTCCAATGCCCATGTTCCATAGTGAAGCAGTATCAGCATCATTACTAATTGTGTTTGAAACAGAAGCCATGGCAGTGGATGGGGAGAGTGGCAGTGAGGAAATTGGACAGCCTTGTGGATGGGTCAGCTACTGGATCTTGCTCTCAGATATCCTCTCCAGCCCCTCATCAATATGGTCTTAAGAAGCTCTGAAATCTACTTATCTGGCCTTTAAAGTCATAAATGTTGCTCAGCTGGTCCCCAAAGTAAACCACGGTCTCCTCGAGGTTTCCCATTCCTAATGCATTAGATCACGTCATCGCTTTCTTTCCCACCTCGGCCCTGGAACAAACACACACAGAGGCAGTGCAGTTTCAAATGGAGTTCAAAGGAGGACGCAGGTCGGTAACGAGCTCATAGCCAATATGAACACGCTGCTTGACCACCGCTGCAGAAAATGAAAATGTAGACACTGAGGTTATTTCTAGGTTTGTATCAAACCACGTAATACAAATGACATTAGATACCTCGCTGGAAGAAAATACATCTATTACATTCTTATGCATGGCTGTATTCTCTGACACCATAGGCATATGAGCATGTATGGACTACCTTCCACCACCCATTGTCCTACAGTACAAATGAACAACCACATATTTACTGATACACACACACACACGATCACTACACACAAAGTTAGTGGCCAGGCCAGATTATTCTTCACTGTCAGAAAAGTGGTGTGGATTAATGTTTCATTGTCCTCCCTAAGAGTAGGTCCAATTCCCAGAATCCCCTGGTTCGCACACTACACTACACCACTACACACAGCTTGAGACAGAGGCCAGACAGACACAGGGCTTTTCTTGGCATGATATAAATAGAGCAGTCTTTCATGTGTTGGTGATGCATCAAAGAGAGAGAGAGAGCTCCTTTACCGGAATCATCTTAATATCAATATTCCAAAACATCAAATACCCAGCAGGCACAGGTTTATGTTGAGCTCTCTCTCTCTCACTCACAGACAGACAGACAGACACGCATACACTATATTCAGAGGACTAATGTGAGATTTCTACAGGAGGCTAAATGTGAATAACCTCCATGGTATTTCACCAGCAGCAGGTAATATAGTTTACAAAAGTTCAGTCAGTAAGGCTGGTCTGAATGGATCATCACTTTTCATGAATCTAGTAAACTCATATAATTCACATTGCTTCCAGCAATTACCAGCAGGTATTTATTGATTTATAGATCCTTATATAACGTTACCTCATCAGTATAGTCGGTATTCATAGGGTAGTGTTTATAATGGTACCTCATTAGCACATCCGACATTTATATGGTAGCTTTTATAAGGATACCTCATCAGCATAACAGGTATTTATATGGTAATGATTATAACATTACCTCATCAGCATAACAGGTATTTATATGGTAATGATTATAACATTACCTCATCAGCATAACAGGTATTTATATGGTAATGATTATAACATTACCTCATCAGCATATCAGGTATTTATATGGTAATGATTATAACATTACCTCATCAGCATATCAGGTATTTATATGGTAATGATTATAACATTACCTCATCAGCATATCAGGTATTTATATGGTAATGATTATAACATTACCTCATCAGCATATCAGGTATTTATATGGTAATGATTATAACATTACCTCATCAGCATATCAGGTATCTATATGGTAGTGTTCATAATGTTACCTCATCAGCATAGCAGGTACAGTATTTAAACTGAGTACACAAAACATTAAGAACACCTGCTCTTTCCAGGTGAAGGCTATGATCCCTTATTGATGTCCCTTATTGAATCCATTTCAATCAGTGTAGATGAAGGGGAGGAGACAGGTTAAAAAATGATTTTTAAGCCTTAAGACAATTGAGACATGGATTGTGTGTGTCCCATTCAGAGGGTGAAAGGGCAAGAACAAATATTTAAGTGCCTTTGAATGGGTATTGGAAGTAGGTGCCAGGAGCACAAGTTTGTGTGAAAAACTTGTCCTGTGTGGCTCAGTTGGTAGAGCATGGCACTTGCAACGCCAGGGTTGAGGGTTCAATTCCCATAGGGGATAAGTATGAAAAATGTATTACCGTGGGTAAGAGTGTCTGCAACACTGGTGGGTTTTTCATGCTCAACAGTGTCCTGTGTGTCCACCACCCAAAGGACATCCAGCAACGGTGGGAAGCATTGGAGTCAATATGGGTTAGCATCCCTGTGGAATTCTTTCGACACTGTGTAGATTCCTTGTCCTGTGGTTACAGGGCTCAGGTATCTTGGTTATGATTTGGAGAATGCATTTAGACTTATAAAATGTGAATATACAAGGTTCCATTATTTTTGTATTAAAGGCCCAATGCAGCTGTTTTTATATCAATCACTGGCGATTTTAGCATGTAAATCTTGGTGGGGCAAACTCCCCCCAATTTTTTTAGATGCATGCTAGCAAAGCCACTACACAACACTAAACAATACATTAATTGCACTCTAACGGCAACAAGCGGTGCCCACAACCTGTTAGGGCCGACATAAAGCTGTCCCAACAGCAGAGCTTCCTTTCCAGCACAATGGACTGAATCCTTACCACAGCTACACCTGGCTGTCAGCGGAGCCTTGTCTGGCTGTGAAACAGTTAATTCAGCCTCATTTACAGCCTTTTAAAAAAACATAGCTGAGATGGCTGACTTGCTTAAACAAATGTGGTTTCTACTGACAATTGAAGGAACGATGAGCAGATGAGAGGCATTTCGTATTTTCGATAAAGACATTAAAAAGCGAGCTAAAACGGACATGGCGCATCGGTCTAAGGCACTGCATCTCAGTGCTAGAGGCGACACTACAGACACCCTGCTACGAATCCAGGCTATATCACAACCGGCCGTGATTGGGAGTCCCATAGGGCGGCACACAATTGGCCCTGCTTCGTCCGGGTTTGGCCGGGATAGGTCGTCATTGTAAATAAGAATTTGTTCTTAACTGACTTGCCTAGTTAAATTAAATAAAAAATATAACTATGAGTTCAGCACTTTTGAAATGTACAGTGACAGAATGCAGAACATGGGCTGCTCTTAAAGTATTTTCCCTGTACACCAAGTCAGAACCATAGGATAAATAAAGGGGGCAAATAAGAAGACAATGAAATCTCTGACAATATTAGATGATGGCATTTCTCAAAAACAGATTATATGCTACATGTGCACCACTGAGTCAGAACAGTAATGTTAGGGGAAATTAAGAGGTGAAAATAGACCAAATTATTAGGGTGAGGCACATGGGAAACTAACAGCTTACTACACAACATGCACTTTCTATTACTTTGTTAGTTACAGTATACATATCTCCCTGGCATATTACATAATTTATGCAGCAGCATATTAGACATTTTTGGACTCACATTGTGGTGATGTGCTCACTTAAACAGGAAGGTGGCGTGGTGGTACTTCGTGGCCAAATTTTGTCAAGGAAAGAGAAAGAGAAAGATTGACAATTCTGAGTTGGATGACCGTTCAAAATATATTTTCCCAGTCTGAGCTCGTTTATTCCCAACTTCCCAGTTGCAATGCTTGCGGTTAGCCACTGTCACCAGTTCCTTCCAAACCACTCATTGTTGAATTTGCGATTTCCAACTTATGTAATGTTTATGTCCAGTGGCCGATGAGCACCGATAACTGTTCGTCGGGAGCTTCATGAAATGGGTTTCCATGGCCGTGCAGCCAAACCCAAGCCTAAGATCGTCATGTGCAATGCCAAGCTTTGGCTGGAGTGGTGTAAAGCTCGCCGCCATTGGACTATGGAGCAGTGGAAACGTATTCTCTGGAGTGATGAATCACGCTTCATCATCTGGTAGTCCGACAGATTAATGTAGGTTTGGCGGATGCCATGAGAACGCTACCAGCCCCAATGCATAGTGCCAACTGTAAAGTTTGGTGGGAGGAATAATGGTCTGGGGCTGTTTTTTGTGGTTCGGGCTAGGCCCCTTAGTTCCAGTGAAGGGAAATCTTAGACACTACAGCATACAATGGCTTTCTAAACAATTCTGTGCTTCCAACTTTGTGGCAACAGTTTGGAGAAGGCCCTTTCCTGTTTCAGCATGACAATGCCCCCGTGCACAAAGTGAGGTCCATCCAGAAATGGTTTGTCAAGATCGGTGTGGGAGAACTTGACTGGCCTGCACAGAGCCTTGACCTCCACCCCGTCAAACACCTTTGGGATGAATTGAAACGCTGACTGTGAGCCAGGCCTATTCGCCCAACATCAGTGCCTGACCTCAAAAATGCTCTTGTGGCTGAATGGAAGCAAGTCCCCGCAGGAAATTTCCAACATTTAGTGGAAAGCCTTCCCAGAGCAGTGGAGGCTGTTATAGCAGCAGTGGGACCAACTCCAATGCCCATTATTTTGGAATGAGATGTTTGACAAACAGGTGTCCACATACTTTTGGTCATGTTGTGTATATATAATACACGTTTTTGACTGCACTGGGACTTTAAATTATTCCTGTAGCCTATAGCCATCTCTCACCACAGCTGTAGAATATCTAACTGATAAACAAAAAAAAGACGTTTGATGTGAGAAAATTTCTGCAGCTTAAAAAGCAAATTGTTTAATGCCTTTATGGGTAAGCAGACGTGCTCATATGTGATATTACAAATACTTAATTCGATGGCGCACGGTGCCATAGCATTGCCCGGAGATTTAATAAAAACTGGAGCTGAGAATCCCTGATCATTATGCATCAGCAGATGAGACGATAATATAATTAATGCTATGATTAACGGAAGGTTGTAGAGATGCAGTTGTGAATGCGCTCTACAAACGCATCTTGCATTGAGAGTGCTCTTGGTTTCAACCCTGCGTGTCCAGATATGATCCAATTATGCTGAAAACGGTCAGAGAAATCTAAGTGACAGTTCGCATCAGTGGAACGACTGCGACAAATAGCTAAAACGGATACAACAAATAGCGCGTTTTGTGAGAAGTGGTTATCCATTTACTACGGCTTACACTTTTGACCACGTCGGCAGTGCACTGAAAGCAGACAGTGGTGGAAAACGATTTAGTAGACTATTAAAATACATCAGTTCTTTTGATTTTATGTCGAGGGCTTTTCAGGAGAATACCGTCAAATGCGCTTGCACAAAATTGACTGTCGAGAAAAGAACGCAATATGAGGGAAATAATAATACATTATTAAATTCCTTTCAGTCCAAAGATATAAACCAACTGGACGGGGCCGCGAGTGTGGGCTTGCTGGAGAGAAAAAAGAGAGCGAGAAAGAAGCTAGACAGCGAGACTGGAGGGGTTGATGATGCGTTATGGTTAATGTAACATTTGTCGTCAATCTGGAGTTCAGACGTGACAGTGGACAGATAATGGAAGCAGCGACTACAGGACTTCGACAGTCAATGCTTTTCTGGTAGCCTTTTGCTTTTGATAATGCATTGTGCGAAGAAGAGCGGCAAAGAAAATAACATCGCGTGGGTTTTGGATACAGGCACAACCACAACTCCAAAGGCAACCGAAATTATGTAATTAATGGAGATGTTCTATTGCTCGAAGTCTAATTTAATATCAAACTGAAATAATTGGATCAAACATTTTAATACAGGGGAAAGTCGAGACAGTGGGCTCCGCGCGTGCGGTTCAGCCTATGTAGTTCCAGATGCACGACAGTATTCTGTTACTTTTTATGGCTACAGCTGGAGACGGAGCGGTTACTTGCGAGCTTTGACAGACATGTGCAATCGGGAGCAGCAATAATACCCCGCATCGCACAGGAGCCAGCGGTCTGTGATTCTGCAATAAGGAGCTGATAAAAGCAATACATTGTTCTGTAACTAAAGTGATCCAGTGCGCAATGGGCGACAAGGTGTCAAACTTCAGGGGAAGCACCCGCGAGGGGCTATCATCACCTACCAGACGGATACTTTAACGATTGGCGAAGCTCTAAGCAAAAAAGAAGGGAAGTATTTTACATTTAGAAGAGAGATTAACTTTTGGTTGGGAATTTACTTGGATAAACGGTAGGAAAAAGAAAGACACTTTCTTGGTGAAATTAGTCACATTCTCTGCCTGACAGTACCACTGTGATAATGGTCGAAAGGTTTAAATGTTATTATTTAGAATATTACATATAACATCGGACTGCACTTGACTTGGTCACTTTTGTCTACCCAATTACACAGGGTAGGCTACGATTAAGTGGCAGTGATGGACATCAATAGGTTATTAATTTGAAGTCAAAGAATATATAGCCATATTATTATTTGTGTCAATAAGTTGAGATATAAAAGGGATATTTTAATTTGCACTATGATGGAAGTACCACCACCATGCTCGAAAAAGAGCCTTTCTCTCTCGCTCCCCGTTCCCCGGGAGCAGGCGACCCTAAAGCCTCCTCAACATCTTTGGAGGCAGCCACGGACCCCCATCAAAATCAAACACCGGGGATACTCCGACACCGACCGCCACCACCACCGAGGGATAGAGCGCTCTAATGCCATGGACACGAGCGACAGACCGGGGCTTAGGAAGTGTCGGATGTCCTGGCCATCCTCGTTCCAAGGAACCACGAACCCCTCCATCGGCAATTGTGTTGGAAATAGACGGTATGACGTGCATCCAACAAACATTTCCAAACATTATAATCGAGGCACATATGCATAAATAGAGTGGGTGGTGCTCTGTGTTAAAGTATGCCGGAAGGGTTAACTGATATGAAGGGTTTGGTATTGGGAGGCGGGACGCGTGGGTTCTCGGTGGTGATGCTTTATGCGTCTTGGGCATGTCAGAGAACATGAGTTTAAGCACTCGGATTGGCACTGTCTGTAAACCCGCCCGCCCACACAAAAACAGGAATAACAAGGGAAAATATCAATAACGTTTTAAGAGTAGCCTAGGCCCTATATGACCATGACAAACATATTATATAGATAACAGAAATACATTTGTTTTGCGCGTTTCTAATGGATTCAAAGGTCTAGTGGGTGCGTTCGTGCGTGAATACTTGACTCAGATAATCTTCCACTGAAGCGTTCGGCTATTGGCAATGTTGGCACAGCTGATACGCCATCCATGGGTACAGTTCACATAGAGGTCGGGCGTCTCCATGTAACATACCTGGATAGGTCAGGTGCATCACCTACATGCAGTGGTTCTCATTTCTGGGCTTGAGTGCCTCAGTATGATATCATATTTCTTATTGAATTGAATCAAATGAAAGGTTAAGATGAGAACCAGCAGATTCTGTTGCCCTGAAGAGCGGAACTGGCCTGGGTTGGCTTGGCTATAGTCTCGGTAGAGTAGCAATACCTCAAAATCACGCTGTTGTCACGCCTCCTTGGAGGTCTGGGGAATTTTGTATTAGCCGAAACGGCTAAAATGGTACGCTGGCTTCCAGCTGCTAAATTTTTATTGGATGTTACATTTCAAGAAATTATATAAAAGTTTATTTGTCATGTACTCCTATGCTATTGTAATGGTGAATTTACTCACTCATCATTATTCACGATTCATTCAGGATCATCCATAATCATTGTAGGATCCACATGAATGTAGAAGTGTTTATAAACATATTCTATTCTTATTTACAATAAAAGTGATTCCAAATTGACACAATACATTATGTATCATTCATTTCAATTTGGCACAAAATAATCTGAAACACATCCAAAACAAACAGCAAATGCATCCAGAAAATGTGTAGAGACAGAAGTTTGATGTAGTCATTGTGTACTAGGAATATGGGACCAACGACTTCTCTTTTGACTACTTTAATACACAAATAAGTGAATTTGTCGCAATACTTTTGGTCCCCTAAAATGGGGGGACTGTGAAGAAAAGTGCTGTCATTTTTAAGCTGTTCACTGATATGGATGAAAATACCGTCAAATTAAAGCTGATAGTCTGGACTTCAAAGTCATTATATCATTTGAAATTCAAAGTGCTGGAGTACAGAGCCCAGAAAAAGTCACTGGGGCGGCAGGTAGCCTAGTGGTTAGAGTGTTAGACTAGTAATCGAAAGATTGCACGATTGAATCCCCGAGCTGCCAAGGTAAAAATCTGTCGTTCTGCCTCTGAACAAGGCAGTTAACCCACTGTTCCTAAGCTGTCATTGAAAATAAGAATTTGTTCTTAACTGTCCTGCCTAGTAAAATAAGTAAAAAAAACTGTCCCAATACTTTTGGAGCTCACTGTATAAATAGGAAAAAGGTATGTACAGCAGTAGTTATATAGGATGAGCTATGTCGAGAATACAGTATGCACATACACTGAGTATACCAAACATTAGGAACACTTTCCTAATATTGAGTTGCCCTCAGAACATCCTCAATTTGTCGGGGCATGGACTCAAGGTGTCGGAATCTTTCCACAGGGATGCTGGTCCATGTTGACTCCAATGCTTCTACAGTTGTGTCAAGTTGGCTGGATGTCCTTAGGGTGGTGCACCATTCTTGATACACACGGAAAACTGTTGAGCGTGAAAAACCCAGCAGCGTTGCAGTTCTTGACACAAACCGTCATAGCCGCAGGAAGTAGGGGTGTTGAGGGTGCTGCAGCATCCCCTGAAACATCAGAATTCCAAAAATATATATTTATGAAAAAAAAAAAATTGTATATATGAAGAAAAAAAATCTCACAAAAGTCGTGCCTTTACTAGTCCTGTATTAGTGGACCGATATACACCTTGGGGGAGATGCTGTTTATTGACTACAGCTCAGCGTTCAGCACCAAAGTGCCCTCCAAGCTCATCACTAAGCTCACGACCCTGGGACTGAATACCTTCCTCTGCAACTGGACCCTGGACTTCCTGTCGGGCCACCCCCGGGCTGATGAGGGTAGGCAACAACACATCCGCCATGCTGGCCCTCAAAACGGGGGCCCCTCAGTGATGCGAGCTTAGTCCCCTCCTATATTACCTCTTCACATTCAACACCATCATAAAGTTTGCTGACAACACCACGGTGGTAGACCTGATTACCAACTACGATGAGACAGCCTATAGGGAGGAGGTCAGTGACCTGGCAATTTGGTGCCCGGACAACAACCTTTCCCTCAATGTCAGTAAGACATTGTTTAAATAAATGTTTACAGAACAGGGGGAAAATAAGGAGAACTGAATGCCACCTCTGTTTGACTGACTCACGTTGTATAATTGTATTTTCACATATTCAACATAGAAGCACAAGAGAGAATGTGTGTATGTGTGTCTGTGTACTGTTTGTGTTTATGTGTAGGAAAGCTAGAGTGAGAAAAAGAGACAGGCCTTCATGCTGTTATTCCAAGCTGTTCCTCCCATGTGACACACTGATACCCCCAGATGTTTCTCCTGAATGTGTGTGTGTGGGCGTGAAAGAGTGTGTTGGGGTGTTTGTTGTTCTCTCTCTCTCTCTCTCTCTCTCTCTCTCTCTCTCTCTCTCTCTCTCTCTCTCTCTCTCTCTCTTTTTCACCCTCCCTCTCTCTGTTTCCCCCTCCCTCTCTCTGTTTCTCCCTTTCTCTCTCTCCAAATCGGTGGTTTCCAGAGCAGTAGTCCAGTAAAGACAGTGATTATTACAGTAATAATAACAGAGTCCTGTGGGTGTCGTGGGCCCCTGCGGGCTGCGGGGAGCCGGGAGCCCTGTCCTAGCTTCCTTCCTGTCATGTTTCTTCTGGGCCACAGACTGCCGGCATGGCAGACTCCTTGGGAATAACGCCAGCTCAACACTGACTGGAGTGGAATAGCCTGATTTGTATTCCAGTCTCCAGAACATGCTCACAGCCAGTCCAAGCATTAGTGCAGCAGGGCTAACTCTGTCTGACCCTACTCCCTTACTGTGGGTGGCAAGGCGCAGAGAAAGAGAGGGGGAGTGAGCCCAGGCGGCTCGAAGTGTAAAGCTGCGTTTAGACAGGCAGCCCAATTCAGAATTTTTCACAAATTGGTCTTTTGACCAATCAGATCAGCTCTGAAAAAGATCTGATGTGAAAAGATCAGATGTTTTTGGTAAAAAACTGCCCTGCAGTTAAATGCCTCTGGGGCAAAGTTACAACATTCATTTTGAAGTGCATGAATGTAAATATTCAATGCTTTGCATCTGTTATGTTACTTAACAATGATAGCTCCTTGAATCTCTCAATCAATCATAGACGATTACTGCTGGGTGACTGACAAGCAACCTGGGTGGGGTTGGGGTGGTTGTGTGGAGACATGTTGGCTGGGTGGGTTGGGGTGGTTGTGTGGAGACATGTTGGCTGGGTGGGTTGGGATGGTTGTGTGGAGACATGTTGGCTAGGTGGGTTGGGGTGGTTGTGTGGAGACATGTTGGCTGGGTGGGTTGGGGTGGTTGTGTGGAGACATGTTGGCTGGGTGGGGTTGGGGTGGTTGTGTGGAGACATGTTGGCTGGGTGGGTTGGGATGGTTTTGTGGAGACATGTTGGCTGGGTGGGTTGGGGTGGTTGTGTGGAGACATGTTGGCTGGGTGGGTTGGGATGGTTTTGTGGAGACATGTTGGCTGGGTGGGTTGGGGTGGTTGTGTGGAGACATGTTGGCTGGGTGGGTTGGGGTGGTTGTGTGGAGACATGTTGGCTGGGTGGGGTTGGGATGGTTTTGTGGAGACATGTTGGCTGGGTGGGGTTGGGGTGGTTGTGTGGAGACATGTTGGCTGGGTGGGTTGGGATGGTTTTGTGGAGACATGTTGGCTGGGTGGGGTTGGGATGGTTTTGTGGAGACATGTTGGCTGGGTGGGGTTGGGATGGTTGTGTGGAGACATGTTGGCTGGGTGGGTTGGGGTGGTTGTGTGGAGACATGTTGGCTGGGTGGGTTGGGGTGGTTGTGTGGAGACATGTTGGCTGGGTGGGGTTGGGATGGTTTTGTGGAGACATGTTGGCTGGGTGGGGTTGGGGTGGTTGTGTGGAGACATGTTGGCTGGGTGGGTTGGGATGGTTTTGTGGAGACATGTTGGCTGGGTGGGGTTGGGATGGTTTTGTGGAGACATGTTGGCTGGGTGGGGTTGGGATGGTTGTGTGGAGACATGTTGGCTGGGTGGGTTGGGGTGGTTGTGTGGAGACATGTTGGCTGGGTGGGGTTGGGATGGTTGTGTGGAGACATGTTGGCTGGGTGGGTTGGGATGGTTGTGTGGAGACATGTTGGCTGGGTGGGTTGGGGTGGTTGTGTGGAGACATGTTGGCTGGGTGGGGTTGGGATGGTTTTGTGGAGACATGTTGGCTGGGTGGGTTGGGGTGGTTGTGTGGAGACATGTTGGCTGGGTGGGGTTGGGATGGTTTTGTGGAGACATGTTGGCTGGGTGGGTTGGGGTGGTTGTGTGGAGACATGTTGGCTGGGTGGGTTGGGGTGGTTGTGTGGAGACATGTTGGCTGGGTGGGTTGGGGTGGTTGTGTGGAGACATGTTGGCTGGGTGGGGTTGGGGTGGTTGTGTGGAGACATGTTGGCTGGGTGGGTTGGGATGGTTGTGTGGAGACATGTTGGCTGGGTGGGTTGGGATGGTTGTGTGGAGACATGTTGGCTGGGTGGGTTGGGGTGGTTGTGTGGAGACATGTTGGCTGGGTGGGGTTGGGTTGGTTGTGTGGAGACATGTTGGCTGGGTGGGTTGGTTGTGTGGAGACATGTTGGCTGGGTGGGTTGGGGTGGTTGTGTGGAGACATGTTGGCTGGGTGGGTTGGGGTGGTTGTGTGGAGACATGTTGGCTGGGTGGGTTGGGGTGGTTGTGTGGAGACATGTTGGCTGGGTGGGTTGGGGTGGTTGTGTGGAGACATGTTGGCTGGGTGGGTTGGGATGGTTGTGTGGAGACATGTTGGCTGGGTGGGGTTGGGATGGTTGTGTGGAGACATGTTGGCTGGGTGGGTTGGTTGTGTGGAGACATGTTGGCTGGGTGGGTTGGGGTGGTTTTGTGGAGACATGTTGGCTGGGTGGGTTGGGGTGGTTGTGTGGAGACATGTTGGCTGGGTGGGTTGGAGTGGTTTTGTGGAGACATGTTGGCTGGGTGGGTTGGGGTGGTTGTGTGGAGACATGTTGGCTGGGTGGGTTGGGGTGGTTGTGTGGAGACATGTTGGCTGGGTGGGTTGGGGTGGTTGTGTGGAGACATGTTGGCTGGGTGGGTTGGGGTGGTTGTGTGGAGACATGTTGGCTGGGTGGGTTGGGGTGGTTGTGTGGAGACATGTTGGCTGGGGTGGGGTGGGGTTGGGGTGTTGGCTGGGCTGGGTTGGGTTGGGGTGTTGGCTGGGTGGGTCTGGGTTGGGGTGTTGGCTGGGTGGGTCTGGGTTGGGGTGTTGGCTGGGCTGGGCTGGGCTGGGTGGGGTTGGGTTGGGGTGTTGGCTGAGTGGGGTTGGGGGAATGGGATGGGAGGTTGAGGGTGAAGGCCCAAAAATGTTTTGCTTTCTGTTTTATTATATCTTAAACTCTGTATGTATTTCATACTTTTTTCCCCTCATTTGAGTGGCTGCCTACAGTTACAGGTTTTATAAAAATATAATTTGAAATGGATAATATACCTATAACCCCCCCAATTAAAAAAATAAATAAAAAAATAGATAATAATAATACAAAATATAAAATACCAATTAGTTAAAAAGGGAACAAAATTGGTCTGCCTGTGTAAACACAGCATAAGGGGGTTTGTGAGCGGTGGCTGATAAGTAGAGTGTGTGTGTGTCTGTGTGCATTTTGTGTGTACACAACAGTGTGTTTGTGAGGTCAGAAATATGTCTGTGTCTAAGTGTGCACTTTAGGTCATTAGTGAAATGGTGTGCATCTGTTTGTGGGTGTCTGCAATTAGAACAGCGTACGTATGAATATGCGTACGTTTGTATGAATAAATATTATGGGAGTGGTTTGTGTTTAATCAATTGTATTTGTGTGTGTGTGTGTGTGTGTGTGTGTGTGTGTGTGTGTGTGTGTGTGTGTGTGTGTGTGTGTGTGTGTGTGTGTGTGTGTGTGTGTGTGTGTGTGTGTGTGTGTGTGTGTGTGTGTGTGTATGTGTGTGTTGGTGGCAGGATGGTGTGTTAGCTGTGTCTGGATGGTAATAAGGCTTGTTTTATCTACATTCATATCGTAGGGGGGTTGGGATGGGGGGAGTCACACCATTTTCATTCTTTTCATATATGACATCAGAATAATAATGAAAGCTGTGAGCTGGGTGCCTGGGCCCCTCTCTGGATTTATCAAGCTTTATTACTGACAGTTTGTCTCTAGCAGGCAGCTCTCCCTCTCTGTAACCCAGGGCTAGTGTAGCTTCCTTCAGGCCCATGGTATCTAAGGGGACACAGCTTCACGCACATCTGCTCATTCCCTTACTGATGTCCTGCTGATGGCACATGCTAGTATTTTTAAAGGCCCTGTGCAGTCAAAATTCAGTTTTTCCATTTTTTTGTGAAATATTGTACAATAGCTGATGAATCTAACACTGTAAATGTGTTATTTCCTGATAGTTGCTCGTTGAAAATACAATCTATGCAGGACCTTCTAATCAGCAGGTTTTGCATGGGTTAAATTTTGGCTTGCCAATAACATCACCAGGCGGTATAAGTTAATAGACCAATCACAAAGAGAGGTCCAAACCCCTCTACCAACAGCTAGTTTTCAGGTTACATATCCATCCTATGAGTCCCCTCCCATTAGGTCCCTTACTCAGACCACTCCCACAGTCCGAGCAAAATTATCGCTTTGATCATTTGACCCCCACAAGCGCCAACTTCTGTCTGTAGAGTCCGAACAGTTGGGCTACACACTAATATGACCACACCATCGAAAGGCAGTGGCATGTATCCATGGGTGCCAAGGGAAGCCAGGCTTACCAAAAATATAAAATAATGTTTCTTTTGTCTCTCTGTGTTTCATCATTTCCCTTCAATTCACAAGAGGCTGAATGTATCTTTCCGGAGAAAGCATCCGAGCGAGCAAAACAGCGCCCCTCGCTCTCTGTATGTGTAGTCCATCTATCTGATGCCGTCTGGTCAATAAGTGTATGATATTGTTGCCGCCTGTAGCATTGAAGGCAAGGGAAGCCAGGGAGAATTTGGCCTTGATTAACTGAGTGAGCTCTATTGTGAATGGTCCTAGCGCATTAAAAAAAGTGTCAATGGAAGCCAGCTTGGATTTGGCTTCACACCAATCACATCACATCAAGCCAAATGCCATTAACAGAAACAAACTTGAATTGTTGCATCTTGCTGTGTTGTTGTGCTCCTGTGGCTAGCTAGCTAGCTAAAATTGGCCTTTTCCTAAATTAGCCATGGACGGAAATAGGGATTTGGACTTTTTTACTTAATTCTCAGTACTGGCCATTGATTGTAACGGGGATTCTGATCCAATCATAGATTCATACATGTGCCTCTGGCCTGAGAGAATGGAAGTTCAATATGTAGCTAGATGTAGTAGGCTAACGTTAACTAGCTGACTAATTGTTGCCCATAAAAGGAAGTTAGGCTAGCGAGCAAGCATTTGAGCCAGGTAGCCTAGGACAACAAAAACTAAAAGTGTGTACTGTATGACAGCGTCGTAGACTGTTTCAGCAACATGAAAGAGAGAAGAATGGCAGTGGTGTTTCTGTACAAGTAGGGTGAGTTAACATGTTTTTTTCTACTTACGCATGCACACACACAGAAATCAGTACCATGGACAGCCACATCATATTTAGCTTACGTTGATTGGACTAAATTGTTTTTGGAATCTTTTAGTTGTCACTATATTAGACTAAGCATAGTTGATTTAATGATGTTGAAATGTTGAAGTTGAAATGGTGCTGGAATAGTGGAGGCCAATCCTCCAGTGTTCTAAATCAGTAGTTGTTAAGTTGTCCGAATATTTCAGAAACATTAGCTTGCTTGACCATGCCGTAGGTCATGTAACTGTATGTTACATGCAATATGCTTTGTGGACAAAACCGGACAGATGCTCTCCGGTTTTGTGATGAAACAAAGGTGTGGTTGAATTTTGCCACTGTGTCTTCTTATTGTCTCAGCCTGTAGGCTTATGTATCACGGTGGCAAGGCATATGAACTAACAGGTTAATTATCACAACACATATGTGGTAATATGGCTTTTTTTCCCTGGCTTGGCTTCCCCAGTGATTTTACCCACGCACCGCTACTGTCAAAAGGTGAGACTCTCACAAACACATACGTGTTGGATGTTTAGCTCTAGGATGCCCACAAGACTCGTCTGAAGGTAGCCCGGTACCAGATAAACAGCTGGATGGAAGTATACGTATATGGAAGTAGTTCGGTGACAAAAAAAAGGGTTAATTATGCGTAAAAATCGATATAAATCCCGATCTTTCTTAAAGCTCTAAGAAACAGACTTTAAAACAAACTTCCTTTTGATTTATTTTTGGACTGTCTGCTTTGCCATGCATCAAATCAAATTGTATTGGTCACATACACATATTTAGCAGATGTTATTGCGAAATCTAAAGTAAAAGAATGGAATTAAGAAATATATAAATATTAGGATGAGCAATGTCGGAGTGGCATTGACTAAAATACAGTAGAATAGAATACAGTAATACATATGAGATGAGTAAAGCAGTATGTAAACATTATTAAAGTGACTAGTGTTCCATTATTAAAGTGGCCAGTTATTCCATGTCTATGTATATAGGGTAAAAGCCTCTAAGGTGCAGGGTTCAGTAACCGGGTGGTAGCCAGCTAGTGATGGCTATTTAACAGTCTGATGGCCTTGAGATAGAAGCTGTTTTTCAGTCTCTCGGTCCCAGCTTTGATGCACCTGTACTGACCTCGCCTTCTGGATGATAGCGGGGTGAACAGGCTGTGGCTCGGGTGGTTGTTGTCCTTGATGATCTTTTTGGACTTCCTGTGACATCGGGTGCTGTACGCGTGAATACGAACATGTTATTCAATGCGTTTCAATGGGCTAACAGCAGTAAGGCCAAGTTCAATGTTTAATAAAATAATTTAAAAATATTCTTTGGGATACCTCAGGGGTCCTACAATTCAAAATCAAATAGAAAAACGATCCACGGTATAACCATCTTAAAACAATTCCATTTGTTAGCTTAGCAGAACACCCCTTGAAAGGCTTAGACCTATACTGGTAAATGGATGTTTACATGCAGTTGCTATATTGTTGGATCCCTCTGCCCTTATCTTATTTTCCATCTATCAGATGCAGGAGAGAGCGGTGCTGTAATCATTTTTTCTTCCTGCTTTTTGGCATCTTTGTGGCTTGAACAAGCACTTTACATCCTCATCATGAATACTTTACATAGGGGTCATCAACACTAATAAGTAAATAGTGCTGCAAAATTCAAATACACACGTTATAGCTTAGATGTCAGTGATAGCGAACGGAAACCACATCAGTCCCCTGGGGGCCCCAGCCTCCTGTAGATAATGTATGGTCATGTCTGGTCATAACTGGATCAGTGTACTGCTGACTCTGGTGTGTGTATCAACATCACACAGACAGACAGCCCTCTCACCTATGGGCCAGCCTGGAGACAGCTCAGAACAAAATCAATTCCCTCTGACCTCTTGTCAGATGAGACGGGACTGGGATCCCAAAGGTGACTGTAGTTGTGTCATAGCTTGCTTGAATCACATTGGTTAGTTTAACAGAAACAGCGTCACTGTGGGGAGTAGCCCAGCCTAGTGCATGGGACGACATGTTGAGGTAAGCAACCGTGTGTGTGGAAGTTACATTTTTATAACAGCCAGTCAACCTGAGTAGAGACCGCTTTCATAAATGTTTTACAAATTCAACTAGTTATCTTGTTCTTGCTGTATAATGTAACCTGTAACAGAATCGGAGTGGCTGACTGTGTCTCCTCATGTGTATCAGACGGTTCATCCTCTCTCTCTCTCTCTCTCTCTCTCTCTCTCTCTCTCTCTCTCTCTCTCTCTCTCTCTCTCTCTCTCTCTCTCTCTCTCTCTCTCTCTCTCTCTCTCTCTCTCTCTCTCTCTCTCTCTCCTCTCTCTCTCTCTCTCTCTCTCTCTCTCTCTCTCTCTCTCTCTCTCTCCCCTCCCTCCATCTTTGTATGACAGTCTTTCAATCTATCAGTCACTGTCCCAAGCCCAATACACTCTGGAAAGTTAGTTACCAGAAGAATGACAGATGCTGAAAGAGGAACCTGTTGCTATGGTTACTTGTTTTATGGATGTGTATAATAGCTACATTTACCTAAAAAGCCTCAGCCTCTGATGGGTATTACTGGGTGATGTTTTGGCACATGACCTCCACACATACATTATGAGTGCTGTTGGGATGTTTCTGTAGCCTTGCCCTCTGAACCCCCCGCGGATATATCACAGTGCTCTGAAAGTATCTTATTCGCTCGCCTGAGTCTCCAACCCTTTCCACCCCTCCCTCCCTCCCTCCCCTACGGCTTGAGGCATTCCCTACGCCTCCGCCTCCCATGCCGCCGCTATCCAGGAGTGAGCGTTAAACTCTGTGGTTGCTCTTGTAACTGCTGATTGGCTCGCTGACATAATCGTTTAGCACCTAATTAGATAGACCTGCAGTTGATCACATCCAGCTGCATTGTGAGGTTCCCATACTGCCGATATACAGACTCAACAACACATACCATATACTCTACATATCCACATGCGGTTCATGTACTGTGCATGAATTATACTAACAATACATAATGTATGATAGCCACAATTTGTCCTTTTTCATTTATGTAGTGTAAACGGTTTGGTTCAGATGCAGGTTAGTCTTTCTCTGCACATACAGTGTGTTTCCATGTTAACCTTTGGTTGTAATTAGTGTCTGATGGCTGCTCATACATCCGGAGTACACTCTATCTGTTCAGTGTTCACTCAGGCTGATCCAGAAAAGCCAGACGTTCAGGCGTTCTCCACTGACGCCTAACAGGTTGTTTTACACACTAGCTCAGGCCAGTGAGTAAAACAGGGGTCCTTCAGGGCCCCTCCAGATGTAGCTTTCCCTGCTCATTACTATGTCCTCTGCTCAAGTACCTGCAGGCTCTGTTTTGGCTTCCTCCATGTTCCCCCTCTCTCTCTAGTCTAGATCCATCATCTCTG